>NW_027637297.1:237500-240000 GCF_951216825.1 Electrona antarctica
TACAGACAGACAGACAGACAGACAGACAGATAGATAGATCACCTTCACAGAGAGCTTTCAGAGCGGTCAGTTTCCTGGTCAGCGTCTGGACAGACTCCTCCGTCTTCCTCTTCCTCGCTGACCTCTTCTCACAAACGTCTCCATCAACTTCACAGTGTCCACCTGTGTTTCCTGACAACATCTCATCTATCTTCTCCAGAAGCTGTGTGACCTGACTGACATCTCTCTTCTGGTTGTTGAAGACATGATATCTGTTCCCACATTGGTCAAGAAGCCAGCGGAGGTCTTCTCCTTCAGCCTCAATGTGCTGCTCAATGCTTCGTTCTCCCAGACGGTCTCCATAGGTGAACAGAACTATAGAGTGACTCCAGAGGCTCTGTGGCAGAAGGCTCATGTGTTCCTCTACTGCTACTCTCATTTCTTTGGTGAATGCTTGATCGAGAGGAACGGCCAGAAGAACAGCATGTGGTCCAGGAGGACAGAGAGACACACTGTCCTGGATCTCCAGTCTGTCCATCTCTGAGGTGTCCTGTAGTGGACGGTTGTAGTACCAGCCTGGTGAGTCCACCACTGTCACATGTCTCCCTGCTACGCTGCCCTGTCTCACCTCACACTGCACTGACCTCAGTACAGTTTGAAAACCACGTCCTGTCAGAATGGTGTTTCCTGCTGAACTCTTCCCAGAGTCCTTCCTTCCCAACACCACAATCCTGAGGTCGGTCCGTCCTGTCAGAGAAAACATTGTTTACTTTCACTTTGTTTAACGACATCTTCAACGTTTTTGTTTTAGTTTAAAAACGCTACAATAGCCGATCTACAAGCTCATATTGCTTCTCAACGTGACACATTGTGAGCTTGTAGATCTGCTGTTTTCTCTATTTGTCATTATAACAAAATACATTGTTGCTGTAAATTAACGACCTGCCTCACCATATAATACAGGAGTGTCACTAAAGTAGTGAAAATAGAAGATCTACAATTTGATTTTATTTCATGTTAATGTTTAAACACGCTGACCCAGGTGTCCCTATTTAAAAAATAAATAATAATAATGATCTACAAGCTCACATCACATTGCAATGCGCTGCGTTATGAGCTTGTAGATCTGCTATATATATTTTTTTTTACATATTTTAAATGTTTTAAGAATACTAACTAAAAGGAAGGGTTTTGGACATACACGGTCAACCCTATACTTAGTTGAGTGGAGTCCCCCAGGGAAGTGTACTAGGCCTCTACATGTTTTCACTCTACACTAAATATATTAGCCTACAATAGCTGATCTACAAGCTCACAACACGATGCTACGCGACACGTTGTGAGCTTGTAGATCAGCTATTTCCCCAGAATGGGGATGTGGGTATAAGCCCTATATACATTATTATAATTATTATGCCAAATAGTGAACAGAGCAGATCTACAAGCTCACAACACCTCACACTGTGATGCGTTGTGAGCTTGTAGATCAACTGTTTCGTGAACTTTTAACCACTTAAACCCCAGCATCCATATATTGCTTTGGGTTGTGAGCTTGTAGATCTGCTATATTCAGACAAAGCTTTCCCCACAATAACAGAAACAGACAGGATACTAGTTTAGAGCCCTGAGGAACTCCGCTCAACCATATGGGCTTTAACCCATTCAGGACGGGAACCCCTTTTGGTGTTTTAAGCATTATGTTATACTTCAGCTGTAGCAGATCTACAAGCTCGTAGCGCGGCACTGAGTGGCACGCTAAGAGCTTGTAGGTCTGCTATTTTTGAAAAATCTTGAAAATGTGTCGCAAATCTTTGAATATTCTTTCAGAGCGAATGTTTTAACTCATATCTTTGCTTCTGGGGGGGGGGGGGGGGGGGGGGGGTCCAGGAACTACATAGGCTATTTTCAGATGGGGGTCGGCGGCCAACTACAGATCATTTCGGGGTACTTGACATGAAATAGTTTGAAAGCCACTGGTATACTGTAAAAACTGTCATGATTTAGAAGACAATTTTATTTTATTTTGACGTCAGGCCTAAATGGGTTAACTCTTTAAGTGCCAGTTATTAATTCATGAATTCATCCAGTGTTTTTACCTCTTTCTGACGAGCCGCGGCCCAGAGGAGGTCCAGTTGGTGGTTTCTGGGCGTCTCTCCTCCTTTGTTCTGCTCTTCTTCTGATACTTCTCTCCTTCTCCTTCAGTTCCTCTGAGACGTGTTCTTCTGTCTCATAGTGACCCCCATTAATCTGCACAATCTGATCTACCTTCTGCAGCAGCTCTGTGACCTGACCACCATCTCCTCTGTCACTGATGTCAAGGACATGGAAGCGACCTTCACATTTCTCTGTGAGATATCTTAAATCAGGGTCAGATCTAATGAGATCAGTGTCCATGTTGTTTTTATCAGCTACAGTGAACACCACAATAGTGCGTTTCCACACTGTGTCACTGAGGAGGAATCTCACATGTTCCTCTGCTGACATCCCTGTTCCTACATATGGGAGGTCCAATCTGACCACT
>NW_027637297.1:242500-260000 GCF_951216825.1 Electrona antarctica
TCTATTGTTCTATCTCTATGTGATGTATCACCATGTGTTGTTCTATTGTTCTATCTCTATGTGATGTATCACCATGTGTTGTTCTATTGTTCTATCTCTATGTGATGTATCACCATGTGTTGTTCTATTGTTCTATCTCTATGTGATGTATCACCATGTGTTGTTCTATTGTTCTATCTCTATGTGATGTATCACCATGTGTTGTTCTATTGTTCTATCTCTATGTGATGTATCACCATGTGTTGTTCTATTGTTCTATCTCTATGTGATGTATCACCATGTGTTGTTCTATTGTTCTATCTCTATGTGATGTATCACCATGTGTTGTTCTATTGTTCTATCTCTATGTGATGTATCACCATGTGTTGTTCTATTGTTCTATCTCTATGTGATGTATCACCATGTGTTGTTCTATTGTTCTATCTCTATGTGATGTATCACCATGTGTTGTTCTATTGTTCTATCTCTATGTGATGTATCACCATGTGTTGTTCTATTGTTCTATCTCTATGTGATGTATCACCATGTGTTGTTCTATTGTTCTATCTCTATGTGATGTATCACCATGTGTTGTTCTATTGTTCTATCTCTATGTGATGTATCACCATGTGTTGTTCTATTGTTCTATCTCTATGTGATGTATCACCATGTGTTGTTCTATTGTTCTATCTCTATGTGATGTATCACCATGTGTTGTTCTATTGTTCTATCTCTATGTGATGTATCACCATGTGTTGTTCTATTGTTCTATCTCTATGTGATGTATCACCATGTGTTGTTCTATTGTTCTATCTCTATGTGATGTATCACCATGTGTTGTTCTATTGTTCTATCTCTATGTGATGTATCACCATGTGTTGTTCTATTGTTCTATCTCTATGTGATGTATCACCATGTGTTGTTCTATTGTTCTATCTCTATGTGATGTATCACCATGTGTTGTTCTATTGTTCTATCTCTATGTGATGTATCACCATGTGTTGTTCTATTGTTCTATCTCTATGTGATGTATCACCATGTGTTGTTCTATTGTTCTATCTCTATGTGATGTATCACCATGTGTTGTTCTATTGTTCTATCTCTATGTGATGTATCACCATGTGTTGTTCTATTGTTCTATCTCTATGTGATGTATCACCATGTGTTGTTCTATTGTTCTATCTCTATGTGATGTATCACCATGTGTTGTTCTATTGTTCTATCTCTATGTGATGTATCACCATGTGTTGTTCTATTGTTCTATCTCTATGTGATGTATCACCATGTGTTGTTCTATTGTTCTATCTCTATGTGATGTATCACCATGTGTTGTTCTATTGTTCTATCTCTATGTGATGTATCACCATGTGTTGTTCTATTGTTCTATCTCTATGTGATGTATCACCATGTGTTGTTCTATTGTTCTATCTCTATGTGATGTATCACCATGTGTTGTTCTATTGTTCTATCTCTATGTGATGTATCACCATGTGTTGTTCTATTGTTCTATCTCTATGTGATGTATCACCATGTGTTGTTCTATTGTTCTATCTCTATGTGATGTATCACCATGTGTTGTTCTATTGTTCTATCTCTATGTGATGTATCACCATGTGTTGTTCTATTGTTCTATCTCTATGTGATGTATCACCATGTGTTGTTCTATTGTTCTATCTCTATGTGATGTATCACCATGTGTTGTTCTATTGTTCTATCTCTATGTGATGTATCACCATGTGTTGTTCTATTGTTCTATCTCTATGTGATGTATCACCATGTGTTGTTCTATTGTTCTATCTCTATGTGATGTATCACCATGTGTTGTTCTATTGTTCTATCTCTATGTGATGTATCACCATGTGTTGTTCTATTGTTCTATCTCTATGTGATGTATCACCATGTGTTGTTCTATTGTTCTATCTCTATGTGATGTATCACCATGTGTTGTTCTATTGTTCTATCTCTATGTGATGTATCACCATGTGTTGTTCTATTGTTCTATCTCTATGTGATGTATCACCATGTGTTGTTCTATTGTTCTATCTCTATGTGATGTATCACCATGTGTTGTTCTATTGCTTGCTCTCGTACAGTGAGGACGCTTCGCTCCGCTGCTCTCGCCTATGCTTGCATTCTTCAACTGATATCAATGTTTTATTTTTCTTTGAGAAACTACAAGTGGATCCTCATTACTTGTAAACCGATGGGACTGTATTTCTTCTATAGAACGAAGCTTTTGCCATACTGCAAAATACTCTTTTTTTACCTCCAGTGAATGGGTACGTGGCACATAGCTATAGCTAAGTAGCACTGGATACTTGGCAAATAGCCAGCACCGCGATGTTCCCTGTCATATCTTCAAAGGACTTTCAGAAACTGCTTCAAAGGATTGCAGTGCTCGAAGCGGAATTACACTATTTAAAAGTTAATTTGGAAGTAAAACAACAACATGGGAATCAGGAGAACCGCACGCAGGATAAGACATTCTCCTGGAGTTCTCTCGGCGCAAGGCCAAAGGACATGAAAGGACGAAAAACTCGGGGTGTCTCCCCCCCCGGTATATCCACTGTGATTACAAACAGAGAGAACGGCGTACAGGACTTGAAAGGACGACTAACTGGAAGAGCTCGGAGCCCCGATAAGACCAGCTGGCCTACGCTACCAGCCCGACTCAGAGCCTCGTCCACCCCCCTTCAAAATTGGAAAACTGTGAAAAGCAGATCAAAAATCATATCTCCCCATATGGAGAATGTGCAGGTGGCTAACAGATTCAGCCCACTGCTCCAGATGAACGACAGAGATATCGCCACACCGAGCAGGGTAAGACTCAACATCACAGAAAATGAAAGGCGAGCTAATGGAGACCAAATTAATGAATTCCTGATTGTTGGTGATCAGGCTGTGAAATATGTTAAAAGTAACAAAAAGAAAAAAGCAAAAGTTCTATGCTTTCCCAAAGACACAGTCTCTGATTTGAATGACAGAATCTCTGACGTTGTTGCTGCACACCCTATGGTGAAAACACTGATACTGCACATCGGTACACGTGATACAGAAAAACAACAGTCAGAAATCCTAAAAAATGATTTCAGAGCCCTATTCCACACCCTCAGCTCCCTAGATTTAGACGTGTGGATCAGCGGGCCACTACCTCCAATGACCGGATGTGAACGCTTCAGCAGACTGTATGCACTCAGCAAATGGCTCTCAACGGCATGCACAGAAGAATCATTCAATTTCATTGACAACTTCAATTTCTTCTTTGATCGTAGGCACCTCTTTGTTGATGGAATTCACCTAAACAAGCTGGGGGTTAAACTATTCTCCAGCAACTTGTTCCACAACATGGAATCAAGAGATAGCGCCCTAGCCAAAACAGATAATATTGTGGCGGCGGGTGCCAAGCTTCTCCCCCTCGCCAAGGATGTTCTCAAAACAAGGAATACCACAGATAGTGAACCCACAGCTCCTCCTGGTGGAGAAGTCAAATCAAGTGAACACACAACTCCTCCTGATGTGCTCTGGACTGATGCAGAAGAGTGGTCCTCCTCTGATGGAGAAGAGGAAGTGCATCCCCCCTGGTATATCTGCATCTGCTGTGACTACATAGAGCGTGATGCATGGTCCCCTGGTGATGCATGGCCCCCTGAAAAACTCACCCCCTATGAACTCACCCCCGTGTTCATAGGGGGTGACTATTGCAGAGAAAAACGCACAGAGCGTGAGGTCACAGCGCCCCCTGGTGGAGAAAAACGCACAGAGCGTAAAGTCACAGCGCCCCCTGGTGGAGAAAAACGCACAGAGCGTAAAGTCACTGCGCCCCCTGGTGGAGAAAAACTCACAGGGCGTGAAGTCACAGCGCCCCCTGGTGGAGAAAAACGCACGGGGTGTGAAGTCACAGCGCCCCCTGGTGGAGTAAAACTCACAGGGCGTGAAGTCACAGCGCCCCCTGGTGGAGAAAAACTCACAGGGCGTGAAGTCACAGCGCCCCCTGGTGGAGAAAAACGCACAGAGCGTGGAGTCACAGCGCCCCCTGGTGGAGAAAAACTCACAGAGCGTGAAGTCACAGCGCCCCCTGGTGGAGGAAAACTCACAGGGCGTGGAGTCACAGCGCCCCCTGGTGGAGATAAACTCACAGAGCGTGAAGTCACAGGGGCCACTGGTGGAGAGGATACTGAGGCCGCCGAGAGGTCCACCAATGACAGTCGAATGGAGGAATTTCAAACTCCTTCACCAATACATCACCTCAAATTCACTCCGGGCATGATGGACCTGATAAACGCTGGAGTAAGGCTGACCCCCCTTACCGTACGGCCAGCCCAACAGCCCAAAATGCGAGAGATACCATGGGCAGAGTTAATCCCACGCTATATGCCACGCCCATATAGCCTAGAAAATACATTTGATAACTGATATGAACAGGGTCCATTATGCGTAGCAACAAACATGTATGGACCCCTTGCTTCTAGAAAGCCTGGTGTTTCAATCACCGTACAGGTTGAGGTTCACAACATTTCCACTGTTATTTCAAATAGATTGTCCAAGACAAGGAGTAGCCTGAAGAGAGAATGCTGCTTGGTTAATGTACCTCACAGGCATCACAGCCCCCAAAAATCTGATAACAAGCTAAACCTTGCCTTGTTTAACATCAGGTCATTAACAAATAAGTCCTCTTCTGTAAATGATATAATATGTAAAGAGAAGCTAGATATTATCTTTCTAACAGAGACATGGCTTGGCTCGGATGGAGCTGTTCTCCTAGCGCCAGCCTGTCCCGCAAACTACAGTTTCATCCACTCTGTTCGCGAGGCTAAGAAAGGAGGTGGACTGGCAATCATTTTTTCAGACACTTTAAAATTCAAGGCTCTGACGCTCGGCAGCTTTTCATCCTTTGAATACCAGGCCACAATACTGCAGGGTCAGTCCTCTATCCCAATGATCAGCATTTATCGTCCTCCAAAGTGCAGCAAAGCTGTATTTCTAACAGAAATATCAGAACTTTTATCTATCTGTTCCACTAACTATGACAGAACTCTTATCTCGGGCGATCTTAATCTACACCTGGACGATGCTTCAAATGCGGTGGCTCTGGGTTTCTTAGAGTTATTGCACTCCTTTGAGTTCATCCAACATGTTGTTGGGCCTACACATAAACAGGGGCACACTCTGGACCTGGTGATTTCTAGAGGTCTGAACATCACTGTTGAAAGGACTATTGAAATGCCTGAGCTATCAGACCACTATTTGCTGTGTTTTAATATGACTGTCTCTGATCTAGAGAAAAACATCACTGAATATACTATAAAAAAGCGTTTTTTTAGCTCATCTGCAGCCAACGAGTTCTCTCGTCATCTGGGCCCCCCCCTATCCGATACTCCCCCAGTGAATGATATGGTCCAAATGTTTAATCTTAAACTAGAGTCAGCTCTTGACATAGTGGCTCCTATGAAAACTAAAAAGAAACAGAACACCAGAGTAACACCCTGGATAAATGAGCATACACGTTCACTGAAGCAAGATTGTCGTAGAGCTGAGCGAGCTTGGAGAAAAAACAAACTCACCATCCACCTAGAGATTCTTAAAAAGTCAACAGTCACATATAACAAAGCCCTGCGTCTGGCAAGGCAGGCTTATTTCTCTGGCATTATTAATGAGAACAAGAAAAATGCCAGAGTCTTATTCTCTACCATTGAACGACTTTTAAACCCCCCCCAGTCCTACAAGCAGTCGTTCCCGGCCTCTAAAGCTAAGTGTAATGAGTTTGCATGCTTTTTTGATAACAAAATTTGTAACATTAGAGCTGATATTATGAATGGTGCTGCTGCTAGCTCAAGCCCTCTAACAGCAGCTAATGGTGCCAGGGTTGATCTCTCCAGGGGGAGCCTATTGTCTTTCTGTACAATTGATGAAGACGAACTCCGAAAAACCATATCTCAGATGACATCATCCTCCTGTTCATTGGACACAATTCCCACCACCTTTCTCAAAGAGGTTTTAGACAGTGTGATTGGAGATATCCTAAAAATTGTAAACAGCTCTCTACAATCAGGCGTCTTTCCAGACTCACTGAAGACGGCTGTAGTTAGGCCCTTACTCAAGAAACACAATCTTGATCCCTCTGTGATGGGTAACTACCGACCCATTTCTAATCTGCCCTTTCTGGGCAAGGTTTTAGAAAAATGCATCTTCCATCAATTGGATGTGTTTCTACAGAACAACAATGTGCATAACAAATTCCAATCTGGCTTTAGGAAAGGCCACAGCACAGAAACAGCACTTGTAAAAGTAATGAATGATCTTAGGGTGTCTGCTGACAAGAAACATGTTTCCGTTCTTTTACTTCTAGATCTAACGGCTGCATTTGACACGATTGACCATTCAATTTTAATACAGCGTCTGGAGCACTGGGTAGGCCTGTCTGGCACGGCCCTGTCCTGGTTTTCCTCCTACCTAACAAACAGAAGCTATTTTGTCAATCTAGCTGAGTTTGACTCAGACAAACACAACATCAGTTCTGGTATTCCACAGGGCTCAATTCTTGGTCCTCTGTTATTCTCCCTGTACATACTGCCATTGGGAGAACTCATTACCAATCACGGAGTCAATTTTCATTTCTATGCTGATGATACCCAACTTTATCTTTCTGTAGATCCAGATGATCTCTGTGCCTTAGACCCGCTGTTGACCTGTCTGTCTAGCATTAAATGCTGGATGAGTGAGAACTTTCTCAAGCTAAATGAGGATAAGACAGAAGTTCTCATAATCGGTTCTAGTGAGCAGAAAGAATCGATAAAAAGCAGACTTGGCAACCTGACTGTAGAAAGTAACAGTACAGTAAAGAACCTGGGGATCACTATTGATTCTGAACTGAATTTTAATTCACACATTAATCATGTTACCAAGATTGCCTTTTTTCATCTTAGAAATATTGCACGAATCAGAGCCTATTTGTCACTGGACGATGCAAAAACGCTAATCCACGCCTTTGTTTTTTCTCGGCTTGATTACTGCAATGCACTTTTTTCTGGATTGCCTAAGAAATCAACTGACAGATTACAACTTGTCCAAAATGCAGCAGCCAGAGTCTTAACTAGAACTAAGATGAGAGAACATATTACTCCAGTCTTGGCCTCATTGCACTGGCTTCCGGTTGTTTTTAGGATTGATTTTAAAATTCTTTTACTTGTTTATAAAGCTCTCAATGGTCTCGCACCTTCCTACCTACATGACTGCCTGCCGAAATATGTCCCAAACCGCCCCCTAAGGTCTTCCACTGCTGAACTGCTCGCTTTGCCTAAAAAAATGGCAACTAAAAAATACGGGGAAGCAGCTTTTTGCTTCTACGGGCCGACGGCGTGGAACAAACTCCCACTGTACCTTCGACAGGCAGCCTCTGTAGACATTTTTAAAGCTCAGCTCAAGACCCACTTTTACACCCTTGCTTTTAATTGATTTATCTGTCTTTTAAAAAAAAATGTTATTCATGTCCTCACTGTATTGTTTATGCCCTGCTTTTCTTTTATTTTTTGTGTAAAGCACTTTGAGCTGCATTTCATGTCATGAAAGGTGCTATACAAATAAAGTTTTATTATTATTATTATTATTATTGTTCTATCTCTATGTGATGTATCACCATGTGTTGTTCTATTGTTCTATCTCTATGTGATGTATCACCATGTGTTGTTCTATTGTTCTATCTCTATGTGATGTATCACCATGTGTTGTTCTATTGTTCTATCTCTATGTGATGTATCACCATGTGTTGTTCTATTGTTCTATCTCTATGTGATGTATCACCATGTGTTGTTCTATTGTTCTATCTCTATGTGATGTATCACCATGTGTTGTTCTATTGTTCTATCTCTATGTGATGTATCACCATGTGTTGTTCTATTGTTCTATCTCTATGTGATGTATCACCATGTGTTGTTCTATTGTTCTATCTCTATGTGATGTATCACCATGTGTTGTTCTATTGTTCTATCTCTATGTGATGTATCACCATGTGTTGTTCTATTGTTCTATCTCTATGTGATGTATCACCATGTGTTGTTCTATTGTTCTATCTCTATGTGATGTATCACCATGTGTTGTTCTATTGTTCTATCTCTATGTGATGTATCACCATGTGTTGTTCTATTGTTCTATCTCTATGTGATGTATCACCATGTGTTGTTCTATTGTTCTATCTCTATGTGATGTATCACCATGTGTTGTTCTATTGTTCTATCTCTATGTGATGTATCACCATGTGTTGTTCTATTGTTCTATCTCTATGTGATGTATCACCATGTGTTGTTCTATTGTTCTATCTCTATGTGATGTATCACCATGTGTTGTTCTATTGTTCTATCTCTATGTGATGTATCACCATGTGTTGTTCTATTGTTCTATCTCTATGTGATGTATCACCATGTGTTGTTCTATTGTTCTATCTCTATGTGATGTATCACCATGTGTTGTTCTATTGTTCTATCTCTATGTGATGTATCACCATGTGTTGTTCTATTGTTCTATCTCTATGTGATGTATCACCATGTGTTGTTCTATTGTTCTATCTCTATGTGATGTATCACCATGTGTTGTTCTATTGTTCTATCTCTATGTGATGTATCACCATGTGTTGTTCTATTGTTCTATCTCTATGTGATGTATCACCATGTGTTGTTCTATTGTTCTATCTCTATGTGATGTATCACCATGTGTTGTTCTATTGTTCTATCTCTATGTGATGTATCACCATGTGTTGTTCTATTGTTCTATCTCTATGTGATGTATCACCATGTGTTGTTCTATTGTTCTATCTCTATGTGATGTATCACCATGTGTTGTTCTATTGTTCTATCTCTATGTGATGTATCACCATGTGTTGTTCTATTGTTCTATCTCTATGTGATGTATCACCATGTGTTGTTCTATTGTTCTATCTCTATGTGATGTATCACCATGTGTTGTTCTATTGTTCTATCTCTATGTGATGTATCACCATGTGTTGTTCTATTGTTCTATCTCTATGTGATGTATCACCATGTGTTGTTCTATTGTTCTATCTCTATGTGATGTATCACCATGTGTTCTATTGTTCTATTTATATGTGATGTATCACCATGTGTTCTATTGTTCTATTTATATGTGATGTATCACCATGTGTTGTTCTATTGTTATATCTCTATGTGATGTATCACCATGTGTTGTTCTATTGTTCTATTTATATGTATGTGATGTATCACCATGTGTTGTTCTATTGTTATATCTCTATGTGATGTATCACCATGTGTTGTTCTATTGTTCTATTTATATGTGATGTATCACCATGTGTTGTTCTATTGTTCTATCTCTATGTGATGTATCACCATGTGTTGTTCTATTGTTCTATTTCTATGTATGTGATGTATCACCATGTGTTGTTCTATTGTTCTATTTCTATGTGATGTATCACCATGTGTTGTTCTATTGTTCTATTTCTATGTGATGTATCACCATGTGTTGTTCTATTGTTCTATCTCTATGTGATGTATCACCATGTGTTGTTCTATTGTTCTATTTCTATGTGATGTATCACCATGTGTTGTACTATTGTTCTATTTCTATGTGATGTATCACCATGTGTTGTTCTATTGTTCTATTTCTATGTGATGTATCACCATGTGTTGTTCTATTGTTCTATTTCTATGTGATGTATCACCATGTGTTGTTCTATTGTTCTATTTCTATGTGATGTATCACCATGTGTTGTTCTTGCTAAGATTCAGAGCGTCTGATACATTAATACATTGTAAATTGAATGAAATATTAAAAAAAAAAAAAAATGTCTATATACTGTACATACATTCATGAATCCACTTGCTGACCGGCTGTCAGTGACCCTACCATTAACATCCTAGTATGGCTGTGACCCTACCATTAACATCCTAGTATGGCTGTGACCCTACCATTAACATCCTAGTATGGCTGTGACCCTACCATTAACATCCTAGTATGGCTGTGACCCTACCATTAACATCCTAGTATGGCTGTGACCCTACCATTAACATCCTAGTATGGCTGTGACCCTACCATTAACATCCTAGTATGGCTGTGACCCTACCATTAACATCCTAGTATGGCTGTGACCCTACCATTAACATCCTAGTATGGCTGTGACCCTACCATTAACATCCTAGTATGGCTGTGACCCTACCATTAACATCCTAGTATGGCTGTGACCCTACCATTAACCATTAACCCATTAACCATGTTAACCATTAACATCCTAGTATGGCTGTGACCCTACCATTAACATCCTAGTATGGCTGTGACCCTACCATTAACATCCTAGTATGGCTGTGACCCTACCATTAACATCCTAGTATGGCTGTGACCCTACCATTAACATCCTAGTATGGCTGTGACCCTACCATTAACATCCTAGTATGGCTGTGACCCTACCATTAACCATTAACCCATTAACCATGTTAACCATTAACATCCTAGTATGGCTGTGACCCTACCATTAACATCCTAGTATGGCTGTGACCCTACCATTAACATCCTAGTATGGCTGTGACCCTACCATTAACATCCTAGTATGGCTGTGACCCTACCATTAACATCCTAGTATGGCTGTGACCCTACCATTAACATCCTAGTATGGCTGTGACCCTACCATTAACATCCTAGTATGGCTGTGACCCTACCATTAACATCCTAGTATGGCTGTGACCCTACCATTAACATCCTAGTATGGCTGTGACCCTACCATTAACATCCTAGTATGGCTGTGACCCTACCATTAACATCCTAGTATGGCAGGCAACAATGTCAAAAACCTTCCTTATGCTTTCAGTAACATGTGTCAAACTAGGGGGTTCTCATGATTCTGAATCCATTCCAAGCATTAGTTTTGCACAAAAAACTCTCCTTGGGCTAAAAACAGCCATAGCCAAATTGACCTCATCACATTTCTCATGACGTCTATGGCCGTTTTCAGCCCAAGGAGTGTTTTTTGTGCAAAACTAATGCTTGGAATGGATTCAGAATCATGAGAACCCCCTAGTTTGACACGTCACATGATATTAATGAGGAAAGTTTGACATTTTTGCCATATAGGATTAATGGTATATAGGGTCACAAGAAACCCCTATAAAAACACAAACACACACACACACACACACACACACACACACACACACACACACACTCAAGGACACTTCCACCCTAACCGTCCACAAGACTAACTGAGAGGACGCCACAATAAAACACTAAATGACATCAGGTTAAAGTACAGCAGTATAAAAAGATGATAAACCTTCAACATAATGTACTTTGTACACTTATTTAGTTCAGATATGACTGCTGGGGTGTGTGTGTGTGTGTGTGTGTGTGTGTGTGTGTGTGTGTGTGTGTGTGTGTGTGTGTGTGTGTGTGTGTGTGTGTGTATGTGGGGGGGGGGGGGGGGTCATACAGGGCAGGTTTTAGTAATAGCACACACACACGCACGCACACGCGCACACACACACTGCCTCCCTGCCTGCCTGCCTCCCTCCCTGCCTCCCTGCCTGCCTGGCTGCAGTTCAATGCCTGCCTGCCTGCCTGCCTGCCTGCCTCCCTCCCTCCCTGCCTCCCTCCCTGCCTGCCTGCCTGCCTGCCTCCCTCCCTGCCTCCCTCCCTCCCTGCCTGCCTGCCTGCCTCCCTCCCTCCCTGCCTGCCTCCCTCCCTCCCTCCCTCCCTCCCTCCCTGCCTGCCTGCCTGCCTGCCTGCCTCCCTCCCTGCCTGCCTGCCTGCCTGCCTGCCTCCCTGCCTGCAGTTCAATGCCTGCCTGCCTGCCTGCCTGCCTGCCTGCCTCCCTGCCTGCAATTCAATGCCTGCCTGCCTGCCTGCCTGCCTGCAGTTCAATGCCTGCCTGCCTGCCTGCCTGCCTGCCTGCCTGCCTGCCTGCCTGCCTGCCTGCCTGCCTGCCTGCCTGCCTGCCTGCCTGCCTGCCTGCCTGCAGTTCAATGCCTGCCTGCCTGCCTGCCTGCCTGCCTGCCTGCCTGCCTGCCTGCCTGCCTGCCTGCCTGCCTGCCTGCCTGCAGTTCAATGCCTGCCTGCCTGCCTGCCTGCCTGCCTGCCTGGGGCGACTGTGGCTCAGGGGGTAGAGCAGGTCATCCAATGATCCGTGGGTCGGCGGTTCGAATCCCGGCTCCTCCTGTCTACATGTCGAAGTGTCCTTGGGCAAGACACTGAACCCCAAATTGCTCCCGATGTGCTGGCTGGTACCTTGCATGGCTTCCGTCGCCATCGGTGTATGAATGTGTGTGTGAATGGGTGAATGTAATGCACAATCTATGTAAAGCGCCTTGGATAAAGGCGCTATATAAATGCACCATTTACCATTTTTACCATTTACCTCCCTGCCTGCCTGCCTGCCTGCCTGCCTCCCTCCCTGCCTCCCTCCCTCCCTCCCTCCCTCCCTGCCTGCCTGCCTGCCTGCCTGCAGTTTAATGCCTGCCTGCCTGTTTACATATTCTTTATATTTGTATATTTATTATAACAATTTTAGGAATTATTATTATGGTATAATGGAATTAATTTGCCTTTTCTGCAAACTAAACACTTCTTGTTTAAGAGCTTAATTATTTATTTAAAGAAATGTAAAAAGACAATTAATGCATCAAAAGTAATCAACAAAACATAGAAAACGATGTTATCACACACGCGCGCACACACACACACACACACACACACACACACACACACACACACACACACACACACACACACACACACACACACACACACACACACACACACACACACACACACACACACACACACACACACACACACACACACACACACACACACACACACACACACACACACACACACACACACACCAACCTGCTCGTCTGGATCAATCAGGAGGCTCAGAGTCTTCTTGCTCAAGGACACTTAAACACTACCTCTGGGGGAGCCCCCGGGGATCGAACCGGGACCCTCCGGTTGTCTCCTGCACCACTGCTGCCCCTGTGTGTTGAACATTGATCACATCATGTTTAAACACATCTAGCAGGAAAAGAGACACCACATGAGACAACACATGAGACAACACATTGTGTGTGTGTGTGTGTGTGTGTGTTTCTATGTGCAGGGCGTTGCTGAAAATGAGCACCTGTGCTCAGCTACTTCCCTGGGTAAATAAAGAAAAAATAAAATAAAATAAATTACAGCTTTACAACAGAAAGACAACTATTAGGAGACAAAGGGCTCCATTTTCGTCACCGCTAAACCCCTTATCCCTAAACCCCTTATCCCTAAACCCCTTATCCCTAAACTTCTTTGCCTTTTTTTACTATTTTGCTAAACATTTTTGAATAGTTAAAATGGCCAGTCTACAAGCTCACAACGTGTCAATGTAGATTGGCTAGTTGGACTATTCAAAAAACGTTTTTCAAAATAGTAAAAAAGGCAAAGAAGTTTAGGGATAAGGGGTTTAGAGGTGACTAAAATGGACCCCTAACTATTTGGCCACTGATGCCTGTCAGTCACAATGTGGGACAGACAGGGTCTCAATGTGAACACTGATGCCTGTCGGTCACAATGTGGGACAGACAGGGTCTCAATGTGAACACTGATGCCTGTCGGTCACAATGTGGGACAGACAGGGTCTCAATGTGAACACTGATGCCTGTCGGTCACAATGTGGGACAGACAGGGTCTCAATGTGAACACTGATGCCTGTCGGTCACAATGTGGGACAGACAGGGTCTCAATGTGAACACTGATGCCTGTCAGTCACAATGTGGGACAGACAGGGTCTCAATGTGAACACTGATGCCTGTCAGTCACAATGTGGGACAGACAGGGTCTCAATGTGAACACTGATGCCTGTCAGTCACAATGTGGGACAGACAGGGTCTCAATGTGAACACTGATGCCTGTCGGTCACAATGTGGGACAGACAGGGTCTCAATGTGAACACTGATGCCTGTCGGTCACAATGTGGGACAGACAGGGTCTCAATGTGAACACTGATGCCTGTCAGTCACAATGTGGGACAGACAGGGTCTCAATTTGAACACTGATGCCTGTCGGTCACAATGTGGGACAGACAGGGTCTCAATTTGAACACTGATGCCTGTCGGTCACAATGTGGGACAGACAGGGTCTCAATGTGAACACTGATGCCTGTCAGTCACAATGTGGGACAGACAGGGTCTCAATGTGAACACTGATGCCTGTCAGTCACAATGTGGGACAGACAGGGTCTCAATGTGAACACTGATGCCTGTCGGTCACAATGTGGGACAGACAGGGTCTCAATGTGAACACTGATGCCTGTCGGTCACAATGTGGGACAGACAGGGTCTCAATGTGAACACTGATGCCTGTCGGTCACAATGTGGGACAGACAGGGTCTCAATGTGAACACTGATGCCTGTCAGTCACAATGTGGGACAGACAGGGTCTCAATGTGAACACTGATGCCTGTCAGTCACAATGTGGGACAGACAGGGTCTCAATGTGAACACTGATGCCTGTCAGTCACAATGTGGGACAGGGGGAGCCCACAGGGATCGAACCGGGAACCTCACGGTCCCCATCCGGCCACTCTTACCTCTGAACCACTGCTGCTCACAAGACAAACTGAGTGGACGCCACAATAAAACACTAAATGACATCAGACAACAGTCCAACAGCAGTATAAAAAGATGATAAACCTTCAACATAATGTACTTTGTACCGTAATTTAGTTCAGATATGACTGCTGGAGGTGTGTGTGTGTGTGGGGGGGGGGTCATACCAGGCAGGTTTTAGTAAACACACACACACACACACACACACACACACACACACACACACACACACACACACACACACACACACACACACACACACACACACACACACACACACACACACACACACACACACACACACACACACACACACACACACACACACACACACACACACACACACACACACACACACACACACACACACACACACACACACCAACCTGCTCGTCTGGATCAACCAGGAGGTTCAGAGTCTTCTTGCTCAAGGACACTTGGACACTACCTCTGGGGGAGCCCACGGGGATCGAACCGGGACCCTCCGGTTGCCTCCTGCACCACTGCTGCCCCTGTGTCTTTGAACATTGATCACATCATGTCAACACATTATCACCACTTACACCTCCAGCATTATAAAGATGATGTTCATCATACTTTAATCATTTAATAATTATTAAAATAAGTAAAACGCTACAGATATTTTATGGCTCACGGTGAAAACAGGACGAGCTTGTAGATCGGTTATTTCCTGCTATTTTCCTGCTTAGAACGTTAGGTATTTACGCGGTTAATACATTCCGATAAAGGGCCATATCTTGTGTCGTCTCGTGGTGTCAGCATTGACGGACGGACGGACGGACGGACGGACGGAGCTCTTCGCGTGATTTGATTGATTGTAAAATGAATCGACAGATTGCAGAATGGTTTCGGTTCAAGGGAAGTATAATTACTGAATATTAGCAACTAATGCTGCATTTAAACATGACGTTCATTTCTTACCTGATGAAGCAGAGAAACAGCTGGGTGCGTCTGGCAGCGTCAACATGCACAGAGAAGTGAGGCAGGAAGTAAGGAATAAATCTGGATCAGATGTTTAATTATTAACCTACTGGATCAGAGTTCACACACCATTAACAGCTGTATACTGTACTTCTGTACTGTACGTCTGTCTGCCATGTTATGATCATTCTGTGTTATGGTTGGACTCCAAGAAATTACATCTGGCCACAAAGGATCACAGGATCTACTGAATGTGAAGGTAGAGCTACTAAAGATCACAGGATCTACTGAATGTGAAGGTAGAGCTACTAAAGATCACAGGATCTACATTCTACTGAATGTGAACGTAGAGCTACTAAAGATCACAGGATCTACTGAATGTGAAGGTAGAGCTACTAAAGATCACAGGATCTACTGAATGTGAAGGTAGAGCTACTAAAGATCACAGGACCTACTGAATGTGAATGTAGAGCTACTAAAGATCACAGGATCTACTGAATGTGAAGGTAGAGCTACTAAAGATCACAGGATCTACTGAATGTGAAGGTAGAGCTACTAAAGATCACAGGATCTACTGAATGTGTATGTAGAGCTACTAAAGATCACAGGATCTACTGAATGTGAAGGTAGAGCTACTAAAGATCACAGGACCTACTGAATGTGAATGTAGAGCTACTAAAGATCACAGGATCTACTGAATGTGAAGGTAGAGCTACTAAAGATCACAGGATCTACTGAATGTGAAGGAGGCCTACTGGGGGGAAGCCATAGGTCATAAGTCATAGGCTCAATATGTCAGTTTGACACATTCAGTAGATCCTGTGATCTTTTGTGGCCAGATGTAATTTCTTGGGGTCTAGTAGGACTATAGTAAATAAAAAAATTGCTATAAAAGTTTGTAAAACAAAAGATACATAATTTAGCCCCATGTTTGAATGACGAAAGAAAGCAGCAAATGATCTTTTACTTTCTCTAATAACCTAAAACATGAACCTCGGTTGACAAAAACTAGAGTTATCGTTTAAGAACCTAACAGTGGAATACAGTATATATCTAATGAAACTATGTGTGTAATGAGTATACACTATAGAGTGGAATACAGTATATATCTAATGAAACTATGTGTGTAATGAGTATACACTATAGAGTGGAATACAGTAAATATCTAATGAAACTATGTGTGTAATGAGTATACACTATAGAGTGTATATATATGTATATATGTATATATATGTATATATGTATATATATGTATATATGTATATATATGTAATGAGTATACACTATAGAGTGAGTAATAATAATAATAATAATAATGAGTATACACTATAGAGTGTATATATATGTATATATGTATATATATGTAATGAGTTACACTATAGAGTGTATATATATGTAATGAGTATACACTATAGAGTGGGTTAGGGTTAGGGCTATCTAAGTTACATACATTGAGCCTTTGCATTCGCCTGTAAGGTCGTCGAGGCTAGGGGAGGGGCTACGGGCTAGGGGAGGGGCTACGGGCTAGGGGAGGGGCTACGGGCTTAGATGGAGTCTGAAGAGGTGGGTTTTCAGACTACGGTGGAAGATTGGGAGTAAGTCTGTAGTTCTGACTGTAATGGGAAGTTCACTCCATAGTTTAGATTGGGAGTGAGTCTGTAGTTCTGACTGTAATGGGAAGTTCATTCCATAGTTTAGATTGGGAGTGAGTCTGTAGTTCTGACTGCAATGGGAAGTTCATTCCATAGTTTAGATTGGGAGTGAGTCTGTAGTTCTGACTGCAATGGGAAGTTCATTCCATAGTTAAGATTGGGAGTAAGTCTGTAGTTCTGACTGCAATGGGAAGTTCATTCCATAGTTAAGATTGGGAGTGAGTCTGTAGTTCTGACTGCAATGGGAAGTTCATTCCATAGTTTAGATTGGGAGTGAGTCTGTAGTTCTGACTGTAATGGGAAGTTCATTCCATAGTTTAGATTGGGAGT
>NW_027637297.1:265000-285000 GCF_951216825.1 Electrona antarctica
ATAATGTGTGTATTCTGTGAGTTCATGTCAAGGTGTGGGTTTGTCCATAATGTGTGTATTCTCTGTGTTCATGTCAAGGTGAGGGTTTGTCCATAATGTGTGTATTCTCTGTGTTCATGTCAAGGTGTGGGTTTGTCCATAATGTGTGTATTCTCTGTGTTCATGTCAAGGTGTGGGTTTGTCCATAATGTTTGTATTCTGTGTGTTCATGTCAAGGTGAGGGTTTGTCCATAATGTGTGTATTCTCTGTGTTCATGTCAAGGTGTAGGTTTGTCCATAATGTGTGTATTCTGTGTGTTCGTGTCAAGGTGAGGGTTTGTCCATAATGTGTGTATTCTCTGTGTTCATGTCAAGGTGTAGGTTTGTCCATAATGTGTGTATTCTGTGTGTTCATGTCAAGGTGAGGGTTTGTCCATAATGTGTGTATTCTCTGTGTTCGTGTCAAGGTGAGGGTTTGTCCATAATATGTGTATTCTCTGTGTTCATGTCAAGGTGTGCGTTTGTCCATAATGTGTGTATTCTCTGTGTTCATGTCAAGGTGTGGGTTTGTCCATAATGTGTGTATTCTCTGTGTTCATGTCAAGGTGTGGGTTTGTCCATAATGTGTGTATTCTCTGTGTTCATGTCAAGGTGAGGGTTTGTCCATAATGTGTGTATTCTCTGTGTTCATGTCAAGGTGTGGGTTTGTCCATAATGTGTGTATTCTCTGTGTTCATGTCAAGGTGAGGGTTTGTCCATAATGTGTGTATTCTCTGTGTTCATGTCAAGGTGTGCGTTTGTCCATAATGTGTGTATTCTCTGTGTTAATGTCAAGGTGTGGGTTTGTCCATAATGTGTGTATTCTGTGTGTTCATGTCAAGGTGTGGGTTTGTCCATAATGTGTGTATTCTCTGTGTTCATGTAAAGGTGTGGGTTTGTCCATAATGTGTGTATTCTGTGTGTTCATGTCAAGGTGTGGGTTTGTCCATAATGTGTGTATTCTGTGTGTTCATGTCAAGGTGTGGGTTTGTCCATAATGTGTGTATTCTCTGTGTTCATGTCAAGGTGAGGGTTTGTCCATAATGTGTGTATTCTCTGTGTTCATGTCAAGGTGTGGGTTTGTCCATAATGTGTGTATTCTCTGTGTTCATGTCAAGGTGAGGGTTTGTCCATAATGTGTGTATTCTGTGTGTTCATGTCAAGGTGAGGGTTTGTCCATAATGTGTGTATTCTGTGTGTTCATGTCAAGGTGTGGGTTTGTCCATAATGTGTGTATTCTGTGTGTTCATGTCAAGGTGTGGGTTTGTCCATAATGTGTGTATTCTGTGTGTTCATGTCAAGGTGTGGGTTTGTCCATAATGTGTGTATTCTCTGTGTTCATGTCAAGGTGTGGGTTTGTCCATAATGTGTGTATTCTCTGTGTTCATGTCAAGGTGAGGGTTTGTCCATAATGTGTGTATTCTCTGTGTTCATGTCAAGGTGTGGGTTTGTCCATAATGTGTGTATTCTCTGTGTTCATGTCAAGGTGTGGGTTTGTCCATAATGTGTGTATTCTCTGTGTTCATGTCAAGGTGAGGGTTTGTCCATAATGTGTGTATTCTCTGTGTTCATGTCAAGGTGTGGGTTTGTCCATAATGTGTGTATTCTCTGTGTTCATGTCAAGGTGAGGGTTTGTCCATAATGTGTGTATTCTCTGTGTTCGTGTCAAGGTGAGGGTTTGTCCATAATGTGTGTATTCTCTGTGTTCATGTCAAGGTGAGGGTTTGTCCATAATGTGTTATAATAAGAACATACACTTATCTGCATTCTGCACTGTACGAATCCAACGTGTAGTAATGTCTGCAGTATAGGCCTATTTAAATTGTTTCGTTATGGAGCTCCTTTGAGTCAGTCTGACTGTCGGTGTGTGTGGGGAGGGAGGGGGGGGGGAATTAGCCCTATATAAAAAATAGAAGACCACATTAGCCTATTTGAATGAATGGCATCAGCGTGTTTGAAAGTCGGCCAGTCATATCATAGTTTTAAGCAAGCTCACCTCCACTCGCGCTTGTTCACAAACATGACGGACAGACAGACAAGAAAGGCTGTTGATGATGATTATTATACCACTGTAACTCGCTGATCAGCATGTTGACAGAGACAATTAAAGTTTCACGTAGGCCTAATTGCCTTTGCTGCAAGCACCTATCTGCCTCCATTTGCGTCGTGGTATTAATTTATAATAATGTATATTGATCACATGCGGACGCCACACAGAATAGCCAACTCTTACCTGCAGGTGAGGAAACATACAACGTAGTTGGATTGGATGAAATATAGCCTTAAGTCCAAATCCCACAAGAAAAAAAAAGAAGAAAATATGTGCTGTGTCCATGCATGTCCATATATTTGCTTTCCAAATCCGACAGTGCAGGGCAGGGAATCAATCACCGCAGTAGACTAATCAATAGGGCCTTTTATCATTGCCGAGTTTTAATATAGCATTTGGTCGTGTGGTGAACAGTACAAATTAACTTCTCTCACATTATGTGAAAGTAACTGTAACATCAGTTAACTTATTAACGTTCTGACATTTAACAAGGAGTGAAGCAATGCGTGCCAAGTTGGCAAGTTTCGTTTATAATTATATACACTCGCGCTGTTTGCTTGAAGATCTGTCCGTGCAGAGACCCGCCTGTCAAAATTAACTGCTCTACAAGCTCATCGCGGCTGTATCTATATAATTTAAAACTTGGGAATCCTCTGTGCAGTCTGTGATGACGTATTTCGATATTTGCTGTTGCCTTATATGGTCGTGGATGTTCCCTCTAACCAGGCGACACCAGGCGAATCGCTTGGAAAAAATGCGGAAAGGATACACTCGGCGATACGCACAAATGAAGTGATTACACCTGGTTCCCTGAATAACACAGGACTTAACCGTAGCGTGATCGGACGGATTTTCCGCTATCTATACGCATGACCTTTACGCTTCCGTTACACTATGGCGTATTTCTCCTTTGTGAATGAGGACCAATTCAAGGTGAGGGTTTGTCGTATTCTCTGTGTTCGTGTCAAGGTGAGGGTTTGTCCATAATGTGTGTATTCTCTGTGTTCGTGTCAAGGTGAGGGTTTGTCGTATTCTCTGTGTTCGTGTCAAGGTGTGGGTGTGTCCATAATGTGTGTATTCTCTGTGTTCGTGTCAAGGTGAGGGTTTGTCCATAATGTGTGTATTCTCTGTGTTCGTGTCAAGGTGAGGGTTTGTCCATAATGTGTGTATTCTCTGTGTTCGTGTCAAGGTGTGGGTTTGTCCATAATGTGTGTATTCTCTGTGTTCGTGTCAAGGTGTGGGTTTGTCCATAATGTGTGTATTCTCTGTGTTCATGTCAAGGTGTGGGTTTGTCCATAATGTGTGTATTCTCTGTGTTCATGTCAAGGTGAGGGTTTGTCCATAATGTGTGTATTCTCTGTGTTCATGTCAAGGTGAGGGTTTGTCCATAATGTGTGTATTCTCTGTGTTCATGTCAAGGTGAGGGTTTGTCCATAATGTGTGTATTCTCTGTGTTCATGTCAAGGTGAGGGTTTGTCCATAATGTGTGTATTCTCTGTGTTCATGTCAAGGTGAGGGTTTGTCCATAATGTGTGTATTCTCTGTGTTCATGTCAAGGTGAGGGTTTGTCCATAATGTGTGTATTCTCTGTGTTCATGTCAAGGTGTGGGTTTGTCCATAATGTGTGTATTCTCTGTGTTCATGTCAAGGTGAGGGTTTGTCCATAATGTGTGTATTCTCTGTGTTCATGTCAAGGTGTGGGTTTGTCCATAATGTGTGTATTCTCTGTGTTCATGTCAAGGTGTGGGTTTGTCCATAATGTGTGTATTCTCTGTGTTCATGTCAAGGTGTGGGTTTGTCCATAATGTGTGTATTCTCTGTGTTCATGTCAAGGTGTGGGTTTGTCCATAATGTGTGTATTCTCTGTGTTCATGTCAAGGTGAGGGTTTGTCCATAATGTGTGTATTCTCTGTGTTCATGTCAAGGTGTGGGTTTGTCCATAATGTGTTCAAATATAATATCTATTTGCCAGAGAATCACTGTGTTTACAGTAAAAACCTGCTCTATGCACAAGTTTCACCCAGATTTAATTACTAAATAGTTACTGTTTGGATTTAAAATCATTGAATCGTAAAGTCCAGTGGTTCCCAACGTGGGGACCGGGGACCCCCAGGGGTCCTCAAGGGAGTTCCAGGGGGTCCGGGGACCCACAGGGGTCCTCAAGGGAGTTCCAGGGGGTCCGGGGACCCCCAGGGGTCCTCAAGGGAGTTTTAGAGGGTCTGGGGACCCCCAGGGGTCCTCAAGGGAGTTCCAGGGGGTCCGGGGACCCCCAGGGGTCCTCAAGGGAGTTCCAGAGGGTCCGGGGACCCCCAGGGGTCCTCAAGGGAGTTCCAGAGGGTCCGGGGACCCCCAGGGGTCCTCAAGGGAGTTCCAGAGGGTCTGGGGACCCCCAGGGGTCCTCAAGGGAGTTCCAGAGGGTCTGGGGACCCCCAGGGGTCCTCAAGGGAGTTCCAGAGGGTCCGGGACCCCCAGGGGTCCTCAAGGGAGTTCCAGAGGGTCCGGGACCCCCAGGGGTCCTCAAGGGAGTTCCAGAGGGTCTGGGGACCCCCAGGGGTCCTCAAGGGAGTTCCAGAGGGTCCCCAGCTAAAGGAGGATAGTCAGGAACCAAATGGTCTGTAACCAGGTCTGTAACTCTGAGAATGTAACACATGGAACCAAATGGACCTTAACGGTTCAATTTGGTTCCAGTAGTGGGCGCGCGACACACCCCCACCCCCCCACACACACACATCCCCCCCAGCACACACACATCCCCCCCAGCACACACACACACACACACACACACACACACACACACACACACACACACACACACACACACACACACACACACACACACACACACACACACACACACACACACACACACACACACACACACACACACACACACACACACCAGTGCCAGTAACCGTCACACTAGAGTATAGACGTGTCTTTGGCACAAGTCGTACAGTTTGGACCAAACTGTACGACTTTGTCTTGAATTGTATAAAGCCTACTGAAATGTCTGTAACAGTGCTAGTTAGTCTCCGGACGCCGTGAGGCTGAAGGACGGCTGGTTCATGGTGTCTGAAAATAAATGGAACTCCGAAACCTTCATTCATCTGCTTGCCTGTGCCTCTTTTGGCATGAAGATGGATGAAGGCCATGACCTTCATCTGCAGAACTTCTCCGTATTTAAGTCAAGTCTTTATGTCTATATATGGAGGAGGGAAAAACAGTCTTCTCTCGGTTAGTTCAGATACTTCACAACTAGCACTTTCAACATCACATAGCTGCCCCCCCCCCCCCCCCCCCCCCCCGCGGCGTGGGGTGTGTAAACGTGTGCCAGCGAGAAGGGTTCCCGTGGTGACGGTCCGTCTGTAAATAAGGTGTGTGTGTAAACGTGTGCCAAGGAGAAGGGTTCCCCATGCGGCTGTGTGTGTGTGTGTGTGTGTGTGTGTGTGTGAGTGTGTGTGTAAACGTGTGCCAGGGAGAAGGGTTCCCCCCGTGGCTGTAAATATGGACTCTATTAAACGTTGCGCGGCGTGTCATTTCTCTGAATGGGCTGTGGCCACGCCCCCCTGCTGCTAGCCCCGCCCCCCGCAGGGAGCTCACCACATGCAGATATTAAATCCAATTAGACGCTGTCTCTCTGTGTGTGTGTCTGCATCACCGTGCCAACGTCCTGTCAGGAGATGTGACACACACACACACACACACACACACACACACACACACACACACACACACACACACACACACACACACACACACACACACACACACACACACACACACACACACACACACACACACACACACACACACACACACACACACACACACACACACACACACACACACACAATAAGAGGTTATTAGGTTTCACTCACGGTTTATTTCTGCATTTCTGGAGAGATAAACCTAAACAAACAAAAAGTGTTCATCGTTTTTTGGTCAGGTCCCGTGACATCACTATGACATCATCAGGGATGATAGTAAATCAGATAGTAAATCAGGGATCATGGTAAATGCGACCTAAGTAAGTAGCCTTGCCGAGCCATGAGGCCCATAGGGCAGGAGCCTATCTCCTGTTTCTGTAGCCATGAGGCCCATAGGGCAGGAGCCTATCTCCTGTTTCTGTAGCCATGAGGCCCATAGGGGCAGGAGCCTATCTCCTGTTTCTGTAGCCATGAGGCCCATAGGGCAGGAGCCTATCTCCTGTTTCTGTAGCGTGAGGCAGCTTGATGTACAAGTACACCCCCTGGACATGACGCTAGTATGTCGCAGGGACTTACCCCCAATCCAACCCTTGATGCCGAGTGTCAAGCAGGGAGGCACTGGGTCCCATTTTTAGAGTCTTTGGTATGACCCGGCCAGGGATCGAACCCCGACCTCCCAGTCTCAGGGCGGACACTAAGTACAAGGCCACTGAGCTGGTGCGACCTGCTGTCGCAATTAAGCCCATATATGGAGATCCCTGATGTCATCAAAATTATTATATGGATATGTGTCAGAACCTGTTCTGACATTCCATATGTTGATCCTTCCTCTTCCATGTCTCCCTGTTGACTGATACCTGTCCATTTAAACTCTAGACGGGCCTGTTGACTGATACCTGTCCATTTAAACTCTAGACGGGTCTGTTGACTGATACCTGTCCATTTAAACTCTAGACGGGCCTGTTGACTGATACCTGTCCATTTAAACTCTAGACGGGCCTGTTGACTGATACCTGTCCATTTAAACTCTAGACGGGCCTGTTGACTGATACCTGTCCATTTAAACTCTAGACGGGCCCCAAAGTTATTAGTGCAGCCGCGCCCGGCAGCCGGGAGTTCAACAGGCCCGGCCCTACCTGGGCCCTCATCAAACCCTGTACACTCAAGACACTGCCCCCCCGCTGCCACCCTTAGATCTCCATATATGGAGCTGACCTGTTCAGTACACGGGGCGCCTGATGGAGGGGAAAGGAACTGGTCTCTATACTGCCTCCCCCTGGCCAGCCGAGGCACCTGATGGAGGGGAAAGGATCTGGTCTCTATACTGCCTCCCCCTGGCCAGCCGGGGCACCTGATGGAGGGGAAAGGAACTGGTCTCTACACTGCCTCCCCCTGGCCAGCCGGGGCGCCTGATGGAGGGGAAAGGAACTGGTCTCTACACTGCCTCCCCCTGGGCGCCTGATGGAGGGGAAAGGAACTGGTCTCTATACTGCCTCCCCCTGGCCAGCCGGGGCGCCTGATGGAGGGGAAAGGAACTGGTCTCTATACTGCCTCCCCCTGGCCAGCCGGGGCGCCTGATGGAGGGGAAAGGAACTGGTCTCTATACTGCCTCCCCCTGGCCAGCCGGGGCGCCTGATGGAGGGGAAAGGAACTGGTATCTATACTGCCTCCCCCTGGCCAGCAGATTAATGTGTATTAATCTGATGAACAGCTCTGTCTGTCTGTCTGTCTGTCTGTCTGTCTGTCTGTCTGTCTGTCTGTCGCACACACACACACACACACACACACACACACACACACACACACACACACACACACACACACACACACACACACACACACACACACACACACACACACACACACACACACACACACACACACACACACACACACACACACACACACACACACACACACACACCTCCCTCCCATTAGCGGTCAGTGAGTCGCAGATAATCCTGTTTTGATGAACTTGGTTAATGTCCCCCCCCCCCCCCCCCCACACACACACACACACTTCATGAAGGGACACGCCTGGCTGGTGGCTCTTTATTCATTCATTACGGGAGGACACACGACCTGCCACGCCCCCAACACACACACACACGCACACACACACACGCACACCTCTCTCGGGGGTCTGGCTCCATAAATTGGTGCTTCTCTCTCAGACTCAGACTTTGAGACTCTGGACAACTGAAGTCCTTCAGCTTCTAGCAGGTGAGAAAACACTTTTTTATATTTAATAAAATACAAATGAAGCAGAATAACATTCATTAGAAGGACAATATCAGTCACCGGAAGCAGAGACGTGTGTTTTCAACCAGTCTAACGTTCATTAGAAGGACAATATCAGCCACCAGAAGTAGATCTATTTTTCAACAGCTATATATCATAATGCTTAAAACACCAAAAGGGGTTCCCGTCCTGAACGGGTTTATAAAAAGTACAGAACTTTAAACTAAAGTATTTGTCAGAACAACTTTCACTTGTATTTGAGTAATTATACTGTATAAAGTAATATTTGACCAGAAGTAATTATACTGTATAAAGTAATGTTTGACCAGAAGTAAATAAACTTTGACTGAAATACATTATCGAGTACTTTGTCCACCTTAGAAATATATATTCCCTTAAAACAATGTTTTTAAATTATAAGTGTAAATTGTTGACCATATAAGGAGTTCCTCCCTGTCCCCAGTTAACCCCTTGGGGGTCAAAAAAGCGGTTTTGTTTTTGGCTAGGTGGCCCTGCAGACTTCATCCAATCAGGATGAGAGGGGCCTTCCGCCCCATCCAATCACGATCGAGCGGGGGCGGGCCTTGGTGTGCGTGCTGTTGGCCTGTTACATATTAAAGGTGTAAATTGAACCATAATTTATTTAAAGGTGTCAATTGAACCATCATTTAAATTAAAGGTGTCAATTGAACCATCATTTAAATTAAAGGTGTCAATTGAACCATCATTTAAATTAAATGTGTAAATTGAACCATCCTTTTAAATTAAAGGTGTAAATTGAACCATCCTTTTAAATTAAAGGTGTAAATTGAACCATCCTTTTAAATTAAAGGTGTAAATTGAACCATCCTTTTAAATTAAAGGTGTAAATTGAACCATCCTTTTAAATTAAAGGTGTAAATTGAACCATCCTTTTAAATTAAAGGTGTAAATTGAACCATCCTTTTAAATTAAAGGTGTAAATTGAACCATCCTTTTAAATTAAAGGGGTAAATTGAACCAGTGCCTCCAGATGGCTCCTCGTCGACTGCACTACATTTCCCATCAAGCAGCTGCTGCCCCCCCACTGGCCTTCAAACTCCCCAGGTTATTATTATTATTATTACTATTATTAGTGTGGTTGACATACTAGTTATTTAGTGTGGTTGACAGACTATAGTTATTTAGTGTGGTTGACATACTAGTTATTTAGTGTGGTTGACAGACTATAGTTATTTAGTGTGGTTGACAGACTATAGTTATTTAGTGTGGTTGACAGACTATAGTTATTTAGTGTGGTTGACAGACTATAGTTATTTAGTGTGGTTGACAGACTATAGTTATTTAGTGTGGTTGACATACTAGTTATTTAGTGTGGTTGACATACTAGTTATTTAGTGTGGTTGACATACTAGTTATTTAGTGTGGTTGACAGACTATAGTTATTTAGTGTGGTTGACAGACTATAGTTATTTAGTGTGGTTGACATACTAGTTAATTAGTGTGGTTGACAGACTATAGTTATTTAGTGTGGTTGACATACTAGTTATTTAGTGTGGTTGACAGACTATAGTTATTTAGTGTGGTTGACATACTAGTTATTTAGTGTGGTTGACAGACTATAGTTATTTAGTGTGGTTGACAGACTATAGTTATTTATTGTGGTTGACAGACTAGTTATTTAGTGTGGTTGACATACTAGTTATTTAGTGTGGTTGACATACTAGTTATTTAGTGTGGTTGACAGACTAGTTATTTAGTGTGGTTGACAGACTATAGTTATTTAGTGTGGTTGACAGACTATAGTTATTTATTGTGGTTGACAGACAATAGTTATTTAGTGTGGTTGACAGACTATAGTTATTTATTGTGGTTGACAGACTATAGCTATTTAGTGTGGTTGACATACTAGTTATTTAGTGTGGTTGACAGACTATAGTTATTTATTGTGGTTGACAGACTATAGTTATTTAGTGTGGTTGACATACTAGTTATTTAGTGTGGTTGACATACTAGTTATTTAGTGTGGTTGACATACTAGTTATTTAGTGTGGTTGACAGACTATAGTTATTTAGTGTGGTTGACAGACTATAGTTATTTAGTGTGGTTGACATACTAGTTAATTAGTGTGGTTGACAGACTATAGTTATTTAGTGTGGTTGACATACTAGTTATTTAGTGTGGTTGACAGACTATAGTTATTTAGTGTGGTTGACATACTAGTTATTTAGTGTGGTTGACAGACTATAGTTATTTAGTGTGGTTGACAGACTATAGTTATTTATTGTGGTTGACAGACTAGTTATTTAGTGTGGTTGACATACTAGTTATTTAGTGTGGTTGACATACTAGTTATTTAGTGTGGTTGACAGACTAGTTATTTAGTGTGGTTGACAGACTATAGTTATTTAGTGTGGTTGACAGACTATAGTTATTTATTGTGGTTGACAGACAATAGTTATTTAGTGTGGTTGACAGACTATAGTTATTTATTGTGGTTGACAGACTATAGCTATTTAGTGTGGTTGACATACTAGTTATTTAGTGTGGTTGACAGACTATAGTTATTTATTGTGGTTGACAGACTATAGTTATTTAGTGTGGTTGACAGACTAGTTATTTAGTGTGGTTGACAGACTATAGTTATTTATTGTGGTTGACAGACTAGTTATTTAGTGTGGTTGACAGACTATAGTTATTTAGTGTGGTTGACAGACTATAGTTATTTATTGTGGTTGACAGACTATAGTTATTTAGTGTGGTTGACATACTAGTTATTTAGTGTGGTTGACAGACTATAGTTATTTAGTGTGGTTGACAGACTATAGTTATTTATTGTGGTTGACAGACTAGTTATTTAGTGTGGTTGACATACTAGTTATTTAGTGTGGTTGACAGACTATAGTTATTTAGTGTTGTTGACAGACTATAGTTATTTAGTGTGGTTGACAGACTAGTTATTTAGTGTGGTTGACAGACTATAGTTATTTAGTGTGGTTGACAGACTATAGTTATTTAGTGTGGTTGACATACTATAGTTATTTATTGTGGTTGACAGACTATAGTTATTTAGTGTGGTTGACATACTAGTTATTTAGTGTGGTTGACAGACTATAGTTATTTAGTGTGGTTGACAGACTACAGTTATTTAGTGTGGTTGACAGACTAGTTATTTAGTGTGGTTGACAGACTATAGTTATTTAGTGTGGTTGACAGACTATAGTTATTTAGTGTGGTTGACAGACTATAGTTATTTAGTGTGGTTGACAGACTAGTTATTTAGTGTGGTTGACAGACTATAGTTATTTAGTGTGGTTGACAGACTATAGTTATTTAGTGTGGTTGACATACTATAGTTATTTAGTGTGGTTGACAGACTAGTTATTTAGTGTGGTTGACAGACTAGTTATTTAAATTGCACACTGCGTTTGTGATTTGTGGCATTTTGATCGAAACGGACCAATCATGTGAGCTTTGGAAGCCAATCTTAGCCAATCAGGATGGAAGATGGGAAATGGTGCAGATCTGTGTTGATCACATGACTATGGAAATAGTGTATACCGAATTGTGTGATGTATGGATAAAATGTGTACGAGTAATCTACAGAAATGTGTTTTGCCTAAATCGGCCTCAGCACTAGAACAGGTCGTTGAGGAATATTTGGGGCAGAGGTTCGTCGTTGGCATCCAGGGAGTGTGTGTGCAAAGTTTGGCATGGATCGGGCCAACGGTGGCAGAGATTAGCTGGTAACGGACGGACGGACGGACGGACGGACGCACGCACGCACGCGGAGACAATAAAACATACTCTCTCCCCATGCCTTCGGCCTGGTGGAGACAATAAAACATACTCTCTCCCCATGCCTTCGGCCTGGTGGAGACAATAAAACATACTCTCTCCCCATGCCTTCGGCCTGGTGGAGACAATAAAACATACTCTCTCCCCATGCCTTCGGCCTGGTGGAGACAATAAAACATACTCTCTCCCCATGCCTTCGGCCTGGTGGAGACAATAAAACATACTCTCTCCCCATGCCTTCGGCCTGGTGGAGACAATAATAATGTCACACACACACTGTCTGAAGTGTTCCTTTAAGTAAAGAATCCACGTAGTGTAACCATGACAACGTTTTCAGGTCCAACATGGCAGCTCTGGCTGGGCGGAGCTACTGGGGGGCGGAGTCAGACGGCGGCTCGCTGCGCTACCTGGAACCGGATCACAGCGCACTGGAACGGACTCCAACCAGCAGCACGCTGCAATACCCGGAACCGGATCACAGTAAGACCTGTGGTTTATGGAACATTAAATGTGTCGTGAAATGAAAAATACCCCTTTTCACACTTTTGGGCCGTGGTCTTCGATATTACAGATTACACTGTTTGTGTAATCTTCATATGAAATGATGATATGAAAACTAATTTACCACTTTATTCTCACAAACTTTATACTTAAAATAACTTAACTTTATACTTATGAGAGAGCTTGTAGATCTGCTACTTTTTGGAAATGGAAATAATCCCCCCAAAATATATATTTGGACTGTAGGCCCCTCAAAATACTGATATTTGGACTGGGGACCACCTAAAAATACTGATATTTGGACTGGGGACCACCTAAAAATACTGATATTTGGACTGGGGACCACCTAAAAATACTGATATTTGGACTGGGGACCACCTAAAAATACTGATATTTGGACTGGGGACCACCTAAAAATACTGATATTTGGACTGGGGACCACCTAAAAATACTGATATTTGGACTGGGGACCACCTAAAAATACTGATATTTGGACTGGGGACCACCTAAAAATAGTGATATTTGGACTGGGGACCACCTCAAAATAGTGATATTTGGACTGGGGACCGCATACAAATACTGATATTTGGACTGTGGACCACCTAAAAATAATTATATTTGGTGGGCAGATTTTCATACATAGTAGTAAATCTGAGGACCCCCCTGTAGGTGTCCCCGGACCACCATCTACAAGCTCGATTTTTTGAAAAATCATGAAAATGTGGAGCAAATCTTGGAATATATATTCTTTCAGAGCGAACGTTTTTAACCCAAATCTTTGCTTCTGGGGGGGGGGGGGGGGTCCCTGGAACAACATATTTTCAGATGGGGGTCGGCGGCCAAATACAGATAACTCAGGGGGTCCTTGACATGAACTATTGAGAACCACTGACAGAAACATGGTATTTCAGAAAACGACGTCAGGTCTAAATGGGTTCAATATATCCCCTCCCCCCGCAGATGGCTGCGGCGCGGTGCAGCGCGCGCAGCGGCGCCGCAGGCTAGCGGCCAACGCACGGGAGCGGCGCAGGATGCTAGGGCTCAACGTGGCGTTCGACCGGCTGCGCAGCGTCATCCCCAACCTGGAGACGCACCGCAAGCTGTCCAAGTCTGAGACGCTGCAGATGGCCCAGATATACATCCACACTCTGAGTGAAATACTACAGGTAACCTACAGATGGCAGCAGATATACATCCACACTCTGAGTGAAATACTACAGGTAACCTGCAGATGGCCCAGATATACATCCACACTCTGAGTGAAATACTACAGGTAACCTGCAGATGGCCCAGATATACATCCACACTCTGAGTGAAATACTACAGGTAACCTGCAGATGGCAGCAGATATACATCCACACTCTGAGTGAAATACTACAGGTAACCTACAGATGGCCCAGATATACATCCACACTCTGAGTGAAATACTACAGGTAACCTACAGATGGCCCAGATATACATCCACACTCTGAGTGAAATACTACAGGTAACCTGCAGATGGCCCAGATATACATCCACTCTGAGTGAAATACTACAGGTAACCTACAGATGGCAGCAGATATACATCCACACTCTGAGTGAAATACTACAGGTAACCTGCAGATGGCAGCAGATATACATCCACACTCTGAGTGAAATACTACAGGTAACCTGCAGATGGCAGCAGATATACATCCACACTCTGAGTGAAATACTACAGGTAACCTACAGATGGCCCAGATATACATCCACACTCTGAGTGAAATACTACAGGTAACCTACAGATGGCCCAGATATACATCCACACTCTGAGTGAAATACTACAGGTAACCTACAGATGGCAGCAGATATACATCCACACTCTGAGTGAAATACTACAGGTAACCTACAGATGGCAGCAGATATACATCCACACTCTGAGTGAAATACTACAGGTAACCTGCAGATGGCCCAGATATACATCCACACTCTGAGTGAAATACTACAGGTAACCTGCAGATGGCAGCAGATATACATCCACACTGTCTATATAATGAAACTATGCATATATACGATATAGTACTATGTCTACATAAAACGCTATCTCAGTTCAAAGGTTAACAGTGTTTGACATCTCATTTCAGGAGGACGAGATTTTCCGAACGCATTCGCCAGGATGGCGCACCGACCACCTGCCACCACCAGGGGGGAGCAATGACCACCTGCCACCACCAGGACAACGCACCGACCACCTGCCACCACCAGGACAACGCACCGACCACCTGCCACCACCAGGGGGGCGCAGTGAGCACCAGCCACCACCAGGACAACGCACCGACCACCTGCCACCACCAGGACAACGCACCGACCACCTGCCACCACCAGGACAACGCACCGACCACCTGCCACCACCAGGACAACGCACCGACCACCTGCCACCACCAGGACAACGCACCGACCACCTGCCACCACCAGGACAACGCACCGACCACCTGCCACCACCAGGGGGGAGCAATGACCACCTGCCACCACCAGGACAACGCACCGACCACCTGCCACCACCAGGACAACGCACCGACCACCTGCCACCACCAGGGGGGAGCAGTGAGCACCAGGCACTACCAGGGGGGAGCAGTGACCACTTGCCACCACCAGGGGGGAGCAGTGAGCACCAGCCACCACCAGGACAACGCACTGACCACCTGCCACCACCAGTGGGGAGCAATGACCACCTGCCATCACCAGGGGGGAGCAGTGACCACCTGCCACCACCAGGGGGGAGCACCGACCACCAGCCGGTCTGTTTGATGTCTCACCACGCCTCGATGGAGCCAGAGCACACTGGGAGTGAGACAGGCCAGGTTGGGAGTGAGACAGGCCGGGTTGGGAGTGAGACAGGCCAGGTTGGGAGTGAGACAGGCCAGGTTGGACTTGGGAGTGAGACAGGCCGGATTGACAGTGAGACAGGCCGGGTTGGCAGTGAGACAGGCCGGGTTGGCAGTGAGACAGGCCGGGTTGGCAGTGAGACAGGCCGGGTTGGGAGTGAGAAAGGCCGGGATGGGAGTGAGACAGGCCAGGTTGGGAGTGAGACAGGCCAGGTTGGGAGTGAGACAGGCCAGGTTGGGAGTGAGACAGGCCGGGTTGGGAGTGAGACAGATGACCTTATGCAGACCGCAGTCATCTTGCCATGAAGTTACTAACAGGGTGATTCCCATCATCCAATCAGAAAAGTCCTGATCTGATTGTATTAAACAACAGTGCAGCTGTACGGAAAGCATGAATTATCCTCTTTCTATCCGCAAAGTGATTAGAACACGTTATGAGCTACTTCCTGTCAAGATATTCTGCGTGTAGTCAATTGAAAGGTGTCGATGTGATTGGTCAACGCCATAACTTTGGACATCCTGAAAGTCAAAGCACTTCCTGTTTAGTCTCAAGGAATGTATTTACCGACGTATGATTCATGATGACGATTTCTATGTATGTGATGCATCACCATGTTGTTCTAGTATTACCACCTTGTTGTTCTTGCTTACTGTAAGTCGCTCTGGATTAAGAGCGTCTGATAAATGCCTACATTTTAAATTGTAAGGAAGAGATGCCGCTGACGTCATGTACACTTTCATCGGTGTCAAACCTCGCACCGATAGTTCCATGAAATACATGATTAACGATAATATGAATGAATACAAAACGTCGGGAACATTAACGATAATATGAATGAATACAAAACGTCGGGAACATTAAGGATAATATGAATAAATATGACACGTCTTAAACATTAACAACGATCAAACAATTTTACGATTCAACGACAACAGACAAAAAAGAAAAGAAAAACACTTTATGGAAAGTAGCAACTTTATTCAATTTCAAATTATTTACAGTAACCATAGTAACCAAAGACATTGTGGAGGACGTCGGTACAAACAGTTTTCCTGCAGTAAAGCATGTTGGTGCACTAAAGGGTTTTCCTGCAGTAAAGCGTATTGGTGCACTAAAGGGTTTTCCTGCAGTAAAGCGTATTGGTGCACTAAAGGGTTTTCCTGCAGTAAAGCGTATTGGTGCACTAAAGGGTTTTCCTGCAGTAAAGCGTATTGGTGCACTAAAGGGTTTTCCTGCAGTAAAGCATGTTGGTGCACTAAAGGGTTTTCCTGCAGTAAAGCGTATTGGTGCACTAAAGGGTTTTCCTGCAGTAAAGCATGTTGGTGCACTAAAGGGTTTTCCTGCAGTAAAGCGTGTTGGTGCACTAAAGGGTTTTCCTGCAGTAAAGCGTATTGGTGCACTAAAGGGTTTTCCTGCAGTAAAGCGTATTGGTGCACTAAAGGGTTTTCCTGCAGTAAAGCATGTTGGTGCACTAAAGGGTTTTCCTGCAGTAAAGCGTGTTGGTGCACTAAAGGGTTTTCCTGCAGTAAAGCGTATTGGTGCACTAAAGGGTTTTCCTGCAGTAAAGCGTATTGGTGCACTAAAGGGTTTTCCTGCAGTAAAGCATGTTGGTGCACTAAAGGGTTTTCCTGCAGTAAAGCGTGTTGGTGCACTAAAGGGTTTTCCTGCAGTAAAGCGTATTGGTGCACTAAAGGGTTTTCCTGCAGTAAAGCGTATTGGTGCACTAAAGGGTTTTCCTGCAGTAAAGCATGTTGGTGCACTAAAGGGTTTTCCTGCAGTAAAGCGTATTGGTGCACTAAAGGGTTTTCCTGCAGTAAAGCATGTTGGTGCACTAAAGGGTTTTCCTGCAGTAAAGCGTGTTGGTGCACTAAAGGGTTTTCCTGCAGTAAAGCATGTTGGTGCACTAAAGGGTTTTCCTGCAGTAAAGCATGTTGGTGCACTAAAGGGTTTTCCTGCAGTAAAGCGTATTGGTGCACTAAAGGGTTTTCCTGCAGTAAAGCGTGTTGGTGCACTAAAGGGTTTTCCTGCAGTAAAGCGTATTGGTGCACTAAAGGGTTTTCCTGCAGTAAAGCGTATTGGTGCACTAAAGGGTTTTCCTGCAGTAAAGCGTATTGGTGCACTAAAGGGTTTTCCTGCAGTAAAGCATGTTGGTGCACTAAAGGGTTTTCCTGCAGTAAAGCATGTTGGTGCACTAAAGGGTTTTCCTGCAGTAAAGCGTATTGGTGCACTAAAGGGTTTTCCTGCAGTAAAGCGTGTTGGTGCACTAAAGGGTTTTCCTGCAGTAAAGCGTGTTGGTGCACTAAAGGGTTTTCCTGCAGTAAAGCGTATTGGTGCACTAAAGGGTTTTCCTGCAGTAAAGCATGTTGGTGCACTAAAGGGTTTTCCTGCAGTAAAGCATGTTGGTGCACTAAAGGGTTTTCCTGCAGTAAAGCATGTTGGTGCACTAAAGGGTTTTCCTGCAGTAAAGCGTGTTGGTGCACTAAAGGGTTTTCCTGCAGTAAAGCGTATTGGTGCACTAAACAGTTTTCCCGCCATAACGCAACCATTTTCTCCACGGCCGTCGCAGTAACGCACGTTCCCGCCATTACACTTCTTGCTGCAGTAAATCATTGTATTTCTTCACAATCCAAATTCCAACAGCCGGAATATCGGTGGACGTGGCGGTGGAATTGGTGACCTGCTGAACCATGTGCCCATCTTGTGGACTTTGTGTGAATGTATGATCTGAATGCTTTTCTATTATAAGGTAACATTTGCCTGTTTTGTTTTATATTTTCATGTGTGGACTGTATGGATGAAAATTACCATGTTTGCTAAATCCAGTGTGTTTACATTGCATTCATGTATAATGTCCATTAATATACATCCTCGCGACTTAATAAACACGTACAGTAGAGTCAGTGAAGGTCTTAATAAACACGTACAGTAGAGTCAGTGAAGGTCTTAATAAACACGTACAGTAGAGTCAGTGAAGGTCTTAATAAACACGTACAGTAGAGTCAGTGAAGGTCTTAATAAACACGTACAGTAGAGTCAGTGAAGGTCTTAATAAACACGTACAGTAGAGTCAGTGAAGGTCTTTAGGTGGCCTGAATGTCGCTATAGGTTGAACTCTTAATAAACACGTACAGTAGAGTCAGTGAAGGTCTTTAGGCCTGAATGTCGCTATAGGTTGAACTCTGCCGATGAACAAATTGTTTACGTTCGGACACCGAGGTTAAGTTAGGTCACCAGTTTCCCCGCAACACGCTGGAGCGAGCGACCAAGGAGGTCACACGTTTGATCAGGTCACCAACTTCACCGTAACACGCTGGAGCGAGCGGCCGAGACTTCGGGTATTGGAATTCAGCTACAGTAAATCTTACTGCAGTAAAGCGTCTTTCTGCAGTAAAACTGCAGTAAAGCATTTTGCTGTAGTAAAACTGCAGTAAAGCGTTTTAAAGCGTTTCGCTGCAGAAAAACTGCAGTAAAGCGTTTTGCTGCAGTAAAGCGTTTTGCTGCAGTGAAACTGCAGTAAAGCGTTTTGCTGCAGTTAAACTGCAGTAAAGCATTTTGCTGCAGTAAAGCGTTTTGCTGCAGTAAAGCGTTTTGCTGCAGTAAAGCGTTTTGCTGCAGTAAAGCGTTTTGCACGGTTGTAAAACCGACAGCAGACGATCTGAACTATGTACAGAATTATTACATCATCATCGTCATGTGACCTCTGACACTAACAACAACAACAACAACAACAAGTATAACAACAACAATAATAGAAAATAATAATAAACTTCCTGTAAACTTTACAAGAGTGTGAAGTTAAGGTGTAGAAAAAAGAAATGAAACACAGCTTCAAATACTGCCTGTGTGTGTGTGTGTGTGTGTGTGTGTGTGTGTGTGTGTGTGCGTGTGTGTCAACATTTTGACCTCGACAAGTTTAACAAAAATGTTCTTGTCGTTTGTAGTGAAACAATAAAGCTTTAAACATCTCATTCTAAATGAAAAATAATTAAAAAAGGAACTACGGACACTTTTGGCCCGGTTTACGGGTGGGCGGGGGGGACATGTTTTGGTGTAACACGGGGGCGGGGTGGGGGTCTGATATACAGTTACAATACCTCAGTTACGCTCACGGGTCCATTTGGTTCCATGTGTTAGGCTCTCCAGTGTCGTGGAGGTCGTTGAACTTCCCAACATGGCTGCCGCGCGCAGAACCTCGTTAACAGCTCGCCAGTGTTAATTAACATTAAGTTAATTAAGCGTAAATGAAATCATCATCACGTCGTGACCAAAACGGCAGCTTGAGATAAAATACGACTTGAAAATAAAACACGTTGACCTCAGCGGTGAAAAGAAATTACTTCACGACATTTTTATAGTCATTTCTTAAAAAAGAAAAAAAAGATTTTGAGCGTAACGTGTCGTTGTGCATCGTGTATCACAGATCTACAAGTGCCTCATTGCGTGGTGGAGGCTTCGCACAGATATACAAGTGCCTCATTGCGTGGTGGAGGCTTCGCACAGATATACAAGTGCCTCATTGCGTGGTGGAGGCTTCGCACAGATCTACAAGTGCCTCGTTGCGTGGCTGAGGCTTCGCACAGATCTACAAGGGCCTCGTTGCGTGGCTGAGGCTTCGCACAGATCTACAAGGGCCTCGTTGCGTGGCTGAGGCTTCGCACAGATCTACAAGTGCCTCGTTGCGTGGTGGAGGCTTCGCACAGATCTACAAGTGCCTCGTTGCGTGGTGGAGGCTTCGCACAGATATACAAGTGCCTCGTTGCGTGGTGGAGGCTTCGCACAGATCTACAAGTGCCTCGTTGCGTGGCTGAGGCTTCACACAGATGGTCCGTTTCCGTCGCGCCACAGAAGAATATCTTATCAT
>NW_027637297.1:290000-300000 GCF_951216825.1 Electrona antarctica
TAGTCAGACAGACAGGTAGTCAGACAGACAGGTAGAGAGACAGACAGGTAGACAGACAGGTAGAGACAGACAGGTAGAGAGACAGACAGGTAGTCAGACAGACAGGTAGAGAGACAGACAGGTAGAGAGACAGACAGGTAGAGACAGACAGGTAGTCAGACAGACAGGTAGTCAGACAGACAGGTAGAGAGACAGACAGGTAGAGAGACAGACAGGTAGAGAGACAGACAGGTAGAGAGACAGACAGGTAGTCAGACAGACAGGTAGAGAGACAGACAGGTAGAGAGAAAGACAGGTAGTCAGACAGACAGGTAGAGAGACAGACAGGTAGAGACAGACAGGTAGAGAGACAGACAGGTAGACAGACAGACAGACAGACAGAGAGACAGACAGGTAGTCAGACAGACAGGTAGTCAGACAGACAGGTAGTCAGACAGACAGGTAGAGAGACAGACAGGTAGTCAGACAGACAGGTAGTCAGACAGACAGGTAGTCAGACAGACAGGTAGTCAGACAGACAGGTAGAGAGACAGACAGGTAGAGAGACAGACAGGTATAGAGACAGACAGGTAGAGAGACAGACAGGTAGTCAGACAGACAGGTAGAGAGACAGTCAGGTAGAGAGAAAGACAGGTAGTCAGACAGACAGGTAGAGACAGACAGGTAGAGAGACAGACAGACAGACAGACAGACAGGTAGAGAGACAGACAGGTAGAGAGACAGACAGGTAGTCAGACAGACAGGTAGTCAGACAGACAGGTAGAGAGACAGACAGGTAGTCAGACAGACAGGTAGAGAGACAGACAGGTAGTCAGACAGACAGGTAGTCAGACAGACAGGTAGAGAGACAGACAGGTAGTCAGACAGACAGGTAGAGAGACAGACAGGTAGAGAGACAGACAGGTAGAGAGACAGACAGGTAGTCAGACAGACAGGTAGTCAGACAGACAGGTAGAGAGACAGACAGGTAGAGAGACAGACAGGTAGTCAGACAGACAGGTAGTCAGACAGACAGGTAGTCAGACAGACAGGTAGAGAGACAGACAGGTAGAGAGACAGACAGGTAGTCAGACAGACAGGTAGTCAGACAGACAGGTAGAGAGACAGACAGGTAGTCAGACAGACAGGTAGTCAGACAGACAGGTAGAGAGACAGACAGGTAGAGAGACAGACAGGTAGTCAGACAGACAGGTAGTCAGTCAGACAGACAGGTAGAGAGACGCATCGACTTCATTATCCCATTTAAAAAAAAACGTTTGCTCTGAAAGAATATATATTCAAAGATTTGTGCCACATGTTTACGATTTTTCAAAAATAGCAGACCTACAAGCTCGTAGCGAGCCACTCGGTGGTGCGCTATGAGCTTGTAGATCTGCTATTTTTCTATAGCTATAGTATAACATAATGCGTAGTTTAAAACACCAAAAGGGGTTCCCGCCCAGAATGGGTTAACACAAGTCGATTCAAATTAGGAGAAAAGAAAAGAAAAATATTTTTTTTCTCTATGTGTGTGTGTGTGTGTGTGTGTGCGTGTACAGAATTCAAACTGTAAGAGTTCAGCCTTAATTAACAACCAGCTGTGTTCTCCTTTGATGTGCGCTCTCAGCGTGTCCCACTAATTAACTGGCTGAAGTTGAACGCTGTGTCAGAGATGTACAGAAGCGCGCAAACTTTATCCCCCCCACCCCCGTGCTGACAGTGACTAGCTTTACGTGCGGGACGCATGAATCTCTCCATCTCCGGTCAGTGCAGGTTGTTTGCATGGATCAGAAAAGACGAAGCTTGAGGACGTTATGCTTGGAGTTGTTGTCGGAGGAGGAGGAGGAGAAGGAGAGGTTGTTCACGTCGTGAACGTGGAAGGTAATAGCAGATTGTATTCTGATGATGTGCCAAACTGCTGCTGTCTGCATTAATGTTAATTATACCTATGATGACCTATGTCTTCTATTGTGTTCTGAAGGTACACAAGGTATTTTGTATTTTGTTCGTATGGCTGGAGCGAGCCGCTGCGCTCAGTGTGCTGAGGGGAGGTAAATATACTCAGAGTACTCACCAATACTCTGATATCAAAGCGGTACTCTTGGGGGAGGTACTGAGGTACTTTCAGGACGCAGTTCAGAGCCGTGGTGATGAGGTCATCCTGTTCCCCCGTCTTAGTACTGCCCCACTCTGTGGGCGCACACACACACACACACACACACACACACACACACACACACACACACACACACACACACACACACACACACACACACACACACACACACACACACACACACACACACACACACACACACACACACACACACACACACACACACACACACACACACACACACACACACACACACACACACACACACACACACACACACACAAAACATTAGATCGGTGGTTCCTTAACTTTTTTATGCAGATTAAAATCTTAACATCCTAAAAGGTATTTTTCCTTCTAGACGGGCAGAGATTAACTATGTGTTTCTCCAGACTGGGGTCGAGGGACGACAACGCAGCGAATCTACGTGAAATAACAAAAGTCTCTGTGTGTGTGTGTGTGTGTGTGTGTGTGTGTGTGTGTGTGTGTGTGTGTGTGTGTGTGTGTGTGTGTGTGTGTGCGCGTACCGTTGTCGTGCGTGAGGTTCAGCAGAACTCCTATCACAGTGTGTGTGTGTGTGTGTGTGTGTGTGTGTGTGCGCGTACCGTTGTCGTGCGTGAGGTTCAGCAGGACTCCTATCACAGCTCTCATGCAGTCCCGCGTGGCCTTGGCCACGTTGCTATAGCAACGCGTCGTCAACGAGGAGGCGTGGTCTGGTTGCTGCTGGCCGAACGTCACGATGAGACACTCACATCTCCTCAACGCCCTGGGCGAGAGACATAGACACACACACAGAGAGAGACAGAGAGAGAGAGAGAGAGGGAGAGGGAGAGGGAGAGAGGGAGAGGGAGAGGGAGAGGGAGAGAGGGAGAGGGAGAGGGAGAGGGAGAGGGAGAGAGGGAGAGGGAGAGGGAGAGGGAGAGGGAGAGAGAGAGAGGGAGACAGGGAGAGGGAGAGAGGTGGGTTTTCAGACTACGGTGGGAGTGAGGCTGCAGGCCCGGACAGCTAGCCTAGCGTTCCGGGCACTTATATGTGTGTGTGTGTGTGTGTGTGTGTGTGTGTGTGTGTGTGTGTGTGTGTGTAATATTCTGTCATCTTGTATTTTCTCTGTTTGTCTTTCTATACTCTGTGGGTACTTTAAGTCCTTGTGGGAGTGACCCTTTTGATCTGAATTTTGAATCAGCCATCAGACAGAATCAAACAGACCACTCACTGAGTGATCTACTTGAGTCCCTCTGCTGGCCAGATCAAGGCTTTAATTAAAGGCCTCAGGCAGTATATATCTGCTCTCAAATCACTCAGTCACTCACTCACGGTCGCAGAGACAAGGAGATAAACAGCTACACAGCTGTTTAAACTTTGAATCCCTGCATACACACACACAGGTAGAGGAACACACTCTGTTCCTTTTTGCACTTATTCTATTCTAACCCCTATAAACTATCCATTAAAGCTACCCCTCTACTCTTCAACCATCTCTGCGGTTGGTTCTTTTACTTCCTCCCTTTCTTCCATACATACTGTCCTAGTACGCGCGTGAATGAACCTTGATCCGTAGCTCACACCGGCTGACCAACGACCACTTTAGCCTGGTGCCCAAGCCAAAGACCCGGACATCCAGACACATCTAACGAAGGAGGCAGCCTCCCAGGGTTTTGTATCAATCTTCTTCTTCTTCTTCTTCTTACTATTATTATTATTTTTTTTTACTATTATTACGCTTATTTCTTATTTTTATTTATCTGTGTACTATGTGTTTTCCCACCATCCCTATCCTGCCCTTTTCATGTCGCCCTAGACACTACTTCCCCCGCCACAGAAATCCCTCAAATCTCATATACCCAGCTCGTTCACCCAGTCACCACATTGTGGTGGAGGGAGGCCTTTGGAACTGCCACGCAGCTACCAAAGAGGAAATGCCTGAATTTATCTCAGCCCACGCCACCCTCAAGTCTCTGCATTTCCTTGCTCTAACCGAAACCTGGATTACCCCTGATAACACAGCTACCCCCGCCGCCCTCTCTGTTTCACACAAATTCACACACACCCCTCGCTCAACAGGTAGGGGGGGTGGTACAGGGATACTCATGTCCCCGAAATGGAATTTCCGTGTCTTAAATCTCTCTCACCTTTCTCTCACCACATGTGAATTTCATGCTATCTCAATATCACAACCAGTCCCCCTCACCCTCATTGTGCTCTATCGCCCCCCAGGAACCCTTGGGAACTTCCTGGAAGAACTAGACTCTCTGATCAGCTCGTTTCCGGAGGATGGCACCCCCCTGATTCTACTGGGTGACTTTAACCTACCTACGGCAGAGAAGTATCTTCCCGTTACGTCCCTCCTATCCTCGTTTGACCTCTCCCTTTCTCCCTCCCCTCCCACTCACAAGGCTGGTAATGTTTTGGACCTCGTGTTCTGCAGAGCCTGCTCCCCCTCCACACTCTCTGTTACTCCCTTAATCGTTTACCCGCCAGGAACATAGGAATTTTAAAACGTAGAATCTTGTAGCCTGCCACAAACGGAAAAGCCGTTTTAACAGCGATGTATTCATTAATGCATGTTTTAATACGATCGTATCGAAATCTACCGTCAGTTAGCTTTGTTATGCTTCTGACACAATGGGCGCGGCCATTTTGAAAATGCGCGCGCATCCACTAACATTAACGGCTCTGTTTTCAGACGGCTTTATCTCACAGAAGCGACATTGCAGAGGACGCTTTGTCCCAGACAAGCGTTTTCAACGGCCTGTAGCAGGCGCTGTGATACTCGCGGTCCACTTTTTCCACCACCGACCGAGAGAACGAGCACCAGCTTCGTCAACACACACGGAATGGTTTCATAGTAAAATGCGATTACGGATATTTGGCTCTTCAAAGTAAGTGTCACGCGTGATTAAACCATGGCAATACGCAATCGAGGGATTAATTAATGGCGGCAGGCTAAGAGTTAATTAGGTCTGACCACCACTTCATAACCTTCTCCCTCTCTCTCTCTACTCTCCCACCTAAACCTACTCACCCTCCGACCGTCACCACCCGACGCAATCTCAAGTCCCTAAACCCCTCCTCCCTCTCATCCTCTATTCTCTCCTCTCTACCCTCCCTAGAGTCCTTCCTCTCTCTCTCACCCGACCCCGCAACCACATCCTTCCTCTCCTCTATCTCATCTGCATTTGACCAACACTGCCCTCTCTCGACCAGGCCAGCTCGCTCATCCCCACCGGCCCCCTGGTTATCTGAAACCCTCAGATCTGAACGAACACCTCTCAGGGCAGCTGAAAGGAAGTGGCACAAGACAAAGCTACCAGATGATCTCTCCCACTTTCACTCACTCCTCTCTGCCTTCTCCCTCTCACTAACCACCGCTAAAACCTCCTTCTACCACACCAAAATCCAATCCTGCACTTCTAACCCAAGGAAACTCTTCTCCACTTTCTCCTCCCTCCTTAAACCCCCTCCCCCCACTCAACCCTCATCCCTCACCGCGGAGGCCTTTGCCAACTACTTCGAAAAGAAGGTTGATGATATCAGTAGGTCCTTTACCCCCCTCCCCCATAAAGAAGCACTCGACTCAACCAATGCTAACCATAACATACCATGCATGTCCTCCTTCTCTCCTCTATCCCCAGATGAGGTCCTGAAACTAGTCACATCCACTAGACCTACCACCTGTCCTCTCGACCCCGCCCCGTCTCCAATCTTCCAGACCATCGCAACTGACCTGCTCCCCTTCATCACTTCCATTATCAACACCTCAGTAACCTCAGGCTGCGTCCCATCTGCCTTCAAGTCAGCCAGGGTATCACCACTCCTCAAAAAACCAACTCTTGACCCCTCAGATGTCAAGAACTACAGACCGGTATCACTCCTTTCCTTTCTTTCCAAAACCCTTGAACGTGTTGTCTCTAACCAGCTTTCTCTCCATCTCTCAGAGAACAACCTGCTGGATCCCAACCAGTCAGGATTCAAGAAGGCACACTCCACGGAAACTGCACTCCTCGCAGTCACAGAAGCACTACATGCTGCCCAGGCTGCTTCCCACTCTGCAGTCCTGATTCTCCTAGACCTATCGGCGGCATTTGACACAGTGAACCACCAGCTGCTCCTAGGCACCCTAGCTGATCTAGGCATAGGCGGGACGGCGCTGAAGTGGTTCTCCTCCTACCTCTCTGACCGGACTTACCAGGTTTCTTGGAAAGGTTTGCTATCACCCCCCCGCACCCTCCAAACTGGGGTCCCACAGGGATCTGTACTTGGTCCCCTCCTCTTCTCACTGTACACTAAATCCCTTGGCACCATCATCTCTGCTCACAATATATCCTATCACTGCTATGCCGATGACACACAACTGTTTCTATCCTTCCCCCCCTCTGCCACCCAGGTAGAAGAGCGCATCACTGCATGCCTGGCTGACATCTCACAGTGGATGTCTTCCAACCACCTCAAGCTGAACCCAGACAAGACTGAGCTTCTGTTCTTCCCAGCTAAGTCCTGCCCTATGCGGGAGCTAACTATCTCCGTAGACAACGCCCTGGTAAAGTCTGTCCCGACAGCCAGGAACCTTGGTGTTGTCCTGGACAGTCAGCTCTCGTTCAAAACACACATCACAGCTGTCACTAGATCCTGTAGGTTTACACTCTACAACATACGACGAATTAGACCGTTCCTCACCCAGGAGTCAGCCCAGCTCCTAATCCAGACAACAGTCTTGTCAAAACTTGACTATTGCAACTCCCTCCTTACTGGCCTACCGGCATGTGCACTTAAGCCCCTCCAACTGATCCAAAATGCCGCAGCACGCTTGGTCTTCAACCAGCCAAAATTCTCACACGTCTCCCCCCTTCTCCGCTCGCTCCATTGGCTCCCGGTCGCTGCCCGCACAGAATACAAAACTCTGATGCTGGCATTCAAAGCAACCAAAGGCATGGCCCCCCCATATCTCACAAGTATGATCGTACCATACAAACCCTCCCGCTCACTCAGATCAGCCAACGCAGGGAAGCTGGAGGTACCTTCACTAAAAACGCCGGGACAACGCTCCACACGTCCCAAACTCTTCTCCCTTCTGGCTCCAAAACTATGGAATGCACTTCCCATTGCAGTCAGAACTGCAGCCTCACTCCCAATCTTCCGCCGTAGTCTGAAAACCCACCTCTTCAGACTCCACCATGGCCCGTAGCACTTGCCCTAGCCTAGCCCCTTAGATAGCACATTATGTAGACTTAGATAGTATTTTAAACAGACTTATAGCTTGTTATGTAGACAGCTCTAGAATTGCACTTTATGTAGTCATAGCACTTTATAGTACACATGTATAATATATTATATAGTATAGTATGTATAGTTTACATAGATACTCCACTGTTACGTTCTTAGTTTACGCATGATTCATGATAACTACTTTTTATACATGTGATGTATGCCATGCTTTTTGTTATTGCTTAATGTAAGTCGCTCTGGATTAAGAGCGTCTGCTAAATGCCTAAATTGTAAATTGTAAATTGTGTGTGTGTGTGTGTGCGTGCACTCACTTTGCAGAGGAGATGATCAGAGAGGAGTCTTTATATGCGATCAGATAGCTCTGGTTCTCTGAGTTCTGATGAGAAACCTGGAGACACACACGCACGCACACACGCACGCACACACGCACACACGCACACACACACGCACACACGCACACACGCACACACACACGGACGCACAAAATAAAAGTATTTTCTATTTATTTCTACATCCACTTCACGTCTCGGGTCCTTCAAAATAACACTGGCAGTTTCTGGAGAATTAATGGAGGGAGGGAGGGAGGGAGGGAGGGAGGGGTGGGTGGGTGGGTGTAGGGAGGGAGGGAGGGAGGGAGGGAGGGAGGGAGGGAGGGAGGGAGGGATGGATGGATGGATGGATGGATGGATGGATGGATGGATGGATGGATGGATGGATGAATGAATGCTCCAAAGCCAGAGATACCACCCATTTTGTTTTGACTGAGAAATGGCTTTGAATGTGTTTCAGATGCTCAGCAAATATATAAATGTTTCAGATGCTCAGCAAATATATTAATGTTTCAGATGCTCAGCAAATATATTAATGTTTCAGATGCTCAGCCAAATATATGAATGTTTCATGCACAGCCAAATATATTAATGTTTCAGATGCTCAGCAAATATATTAATGTTTCAGATGCTCAGCAAATATATGAATGTTTCAGATGCTCAGCAAATATATTAATGTTTCAGATGCTCAGCAAATATATAGTTAGGTAAAGTTACCTTAAGTTGTGGCAAATCTGGGAAAAAAATGCTTACCACTAGCTTTCTTCACAGATGTGTTCATAAAGGTGTTTACTATCACAGAACAATTTGTTCCAACCCAACTCCCTTTGGAAACTTGACAGCTGTGACAGCTGCTGAAAGTTGGGGTACCATACAACCATTATAAGGCAAAATGTTATAAATTTCATTATGCTTTAAGTAGCATGTGACGTGTCAAACTAGAGTGTTTACATGATTCTGAATCCATTCCAAGCATTAGTTTTGCACAAAAAAAACTCCTTGGGCTAAAAATGGCCATAGTCGTCATCACAAATGTGATGAAGTCAGCACATTTGGGCATATTTGGGCAAGTGGCTATGGCCAAACTAGGGGTCAAACTAGGGAGTTTATGATTCTGAATCCATTCCAAGCATTAGTTTTGCACGAAAAACACTCCTTGGGCTTAAAAAGGCCATAGCCGTCATTTCAAAGGTGATGAGGTCAGCACATTTGGGGACATTAGGGCACATTTAGGCAAGTTCTATGGCTACATTTAGCCTAAACGAGTGTTTTTCGTGCAAAACGAATGCTTGGAACGTGTTCAGAATCATGAAAACCCCCTAGTTTGACACGTCACATGCTACTTAAAGCATAATGAAATGTATTTATGTTATATAAAAACATTTTGCCTTATAATGGTTGTATGGTACCCCAACTTTCAGCAGCTGTCACAGTTTCCAAAGGGAGTTGGGTTGGAACACATTTTTCTGTGATAATAGACACCTTTATGAACACATCTGTGAAGAAAGCTAGTGGTAAGCATTTTTTTTTCCCAGATTTGCCACAACTTAAGCTAAATTTCCCTTATTAATATGAATGTTTCAGATGCTCAGCCAAATATATTAATGTTTCAGATGCTCAGCCAAATATATGAATGTTTCAGATGCTCAGCAAATATATGAATGTTTCAGATGCTCAGCAAATATATTAATGTTTCAGATGCTCAGCAAATATATGAATGTTTCAGATGCTCAGCAAATATATTAATGTTTCAGATGCTCAGCAAATATATTATGTTTCAGATGCTCAGCAAATATATAAATGTTTCAGATGCTCAGCAAATATATTATGTTTCAGATGCTCAGCAAATATATAAATGTTTCAGATGCTCAGCAAATATATAAATGTTTCAGATGCTCAGCCAAATATATAAATGTTTCAGATGCTCAGCCAAATATATAAATGTTTCAGATGCTCAGCCAAATATATGAATGTTTCAGATGCTCAGCCAATATATAAATGTTTCAGATGCTCAGCAAATATATTAATGTTTCAGTCACAAATGATGATTGATTGTTGACTCCATCGTAAGGAGCAACTCCCTGCTGTGTGTGTGTGTGTGTGTGCGCGCGCATGTTTGTGTGTGTGTGCACTCACACTCTCCAGCACCCTCAGACATCTCTCGGCTCCCCACAGAGACGAAACCAGCTTGTCTTCATCTGTTTCATGGACCAGAGTGGACACACACTCCTTTACTGCACGCGCACACACACACACACACACACACACACACACACACACACACACACACACACACACACACACACACACACACACACACACACACACACACACACACACACACACACACACA
>NW_027637297.1:302500-352500 GCF_951216825.1 Electrona antarctica
AATAATGATAATAATAGTAATAGTAATAGTAATAATAATAATAGTAATAGTAATAGTTAATAATAATAGTAATAGTAATAGTAATAATAATGATAATAATAGTAATAGTAATATTAATAATAATGATAATAATAGTAATAGTAATAGTAATAATAATGATAATAATAGTAATAGTAATAATAATGATAATAATAGTAATAGTAATAATAATGATAATAATAGTAATAGTAATAATAATGATAATAATAGTTAATAATAATAGTAATAGTAATAGTAATAATATAAGATAATAATAGTAATAGTAATAATAATGATAATAATAGTAATAGTAATAATAATGATAATAATAGTAATAGTAATAATAATGATAATAATAGTAATAGTAATAATAATGATAATAATAGTTAATAATAATAGTAATAGTAATAGTAATAATATAAGATAATAATAGTAATAGTAATAATAATAATAGTAATAGTAATAGTAATGATAATAATAGTAATAGTAATATTAATAATAATGATAATAATAGTAATAGTAATAGTAATAATAATGATAATAATAGTAATAGTAATAATAATGATAATAATAGTAATAGTAATAATAATGATAATAATAGTAATAATAATGATAATAATAGTTAATAATAATAGTAATAGTAATAGTAATAATATAAGATAATAATAGTAATAGTAATAATAATGATAATAATAGTAATAGTAATAATAATGATAATAATAGTAATAGTAATAATAATGATAATAATAGTAATAGTTAATAATAATAGTAATAGTAATAGTAATAATAATAATGATAATAATAGTAATAGTAATAGTAATAATAATGATAGTAATAGTAATAGTAATAGTAATAATATAAATAATAATACCGTTATGTTCATCAGGTCCAGGTGCTTGTTGTGGACCGTGTCACACAGCTTCCTGATCTTCTCCTTGACCTTGGTCATCTCTCTGGCGCTGAGCTGGGAGGAGGCGTGGCTTCCCTCTGAAGCCCCGCCCCCCGAGGAGGAGGAGGCCCCACCCCCTCCGTCCAGCTCCAGCTCCAGCAGGCGGATCATCAGGTCCAGACAGGACCGGTCCAGATCCATGTTTAACCGGTCCCTGGACAGGATGTACATGAGAGACGCTGTGCATAGGGCCAGGTTCTGGTAGAGAGACATAGAGAGAGAGAGAGAGAGAGAGAGAGAGTCATTAGTCTCTGGACAGGTTGTACATGAGAGACGCTGTATACAGGGCCAGGTTCTGGTAGAGAGACATAGACACAGAGAGAGAGTCATTAGTCTCTATGAGACTGGCTGTATACAGGGCCAGGTTCTGGTAGAGAGACATAGACAGAGAGAGAGAGAGAGAGAGAGAGAGAGAGAGAGAGACAGACACAGAGAGAGAGAGAGTCATTAGTCTCTGGACAGGATGTACATGAGACTGTGTGCGTGCGTTCTAGGCATGTGAATCTCAGCACTGAGGCCGATTCGATACGCATCTCGATGCACTGCCAGCGATACGATACTTTAGAGATACATGGAATCTCCTGGCGATACGATTCACCCCTCTTCAGATACGATGCGATGCGATTCACCCCTCTTCAGATACGATGCGATACGATTCACCCCTCTTCAGATACGATGCGATACGATTCACCCCTCTTCAGATACGATTCACCCCTCTTCAGATACCATGCGATACGATTCACCCCTCTTCAGATACGATGCGATACGATTCACCCCTCTTCAGATACGATGCGATACGATTCACCCCTCTTCAGATACGATGCGATGCGATTCACCCCTCTTCAGATACGATGCGATACGATTCACCCCTCTTCAGATACGATGTGATACGATTCACCCCTCTTCAGATACGATTCACCCCTCTTCAGATACGATGCGATACGATTCACCCCTCTTCAGATACCATGCGATACGATTCACCCCTCTTCAGATACGATGCGATACGATTCACCCCTCTTCAGATACGATGCGATTCACCCCTCTTCAGATACGATTCACCCCTCTTCAGATACGATGCGATGCGATTCACCCCTCTTCAGATACGATGCGATACGATTCACCCCTCTTCAGATACGATTCACCCCTCTTCAGATACGATGCGATGCGATTCACCCCTCTTCAGATACGATGCGATACGATTCACCCCTCTTCAGATACGATGCGATGCGATTCACCCCTCTTCAGATACGATTCACCCCTCTTCAGATACGATGCGATACGATTCACCCCTCTTCAGATACGATTCACCCCTCTTCAGATACCATGCGATACGATTCACCCCTCTTCAGATACGATGCGATGCGATTCACCCCTCTTCAGATACGATGCGATACGATTCACCCCTCTTCAGATACGATGCGATGCGATTCACCCCTCTTCAGATACGATGCGATACGATTCACCCCTCTTCAGATACGATGCGATACGATTCACCCCTCTTCAGATACGATGCGATACGATTCACCCCTCTTCAGATACGATGCGATTTAATGGCGATTCAATTCTGGACATTGCGATACGGTGCGATACGGTGCGATACGATACGATTTGATGGCGATTCAACACAATATAAAGGATTTATATTAAAGCTGTTAATTTCTCAAAACATGCATTACATTTAAATTAAAGCAATTTATTGTTTTACTGTAGGTTAGTATTATAGCTCTGCATCTCAAACAACCCAACTTATAGAATTGTGTCAGTAAACAAAGGGTCTGCTCTCTGCTGGTTATTGTGTTAGATTACTAATCATAGTGTCAGTAAACAAAGGGTCTGCTCTCTGCTGGTTATTGTGTTAGATTACTAATCATTCTGTCAGTAAACAAAGGGTCTGCTCTCTGCTGGTTATTGTGTTAGATTACTAATCATTCTGTCAGTAAACAAAGGGTCTGCTCTCTGCTGGTTATTGTGTTAGATTACTAATCATTCTGTCAGTAAACAAAGGGTCTGCTCTCTGCTGGTTATTGTGTTAGATTACTAATCATAGGCTATAGTATATCATTATTATATACTGTATACCATAAAGGTCAATTTGAGGTTTTGAGTATAGAGGGTTTAAGAGATTAAAATGTAATATCCTATCGTCCATCAATTAATGTTATAACATAAATAGAAAATAAACAAATACACAAAACATTAATTTACAGGTCACAGTGCTGTCAAACAAGTCTATATGTCTAGTTTAATCTGCAACACAGTTTTATAATATAATAGCCTATGTATAGTGGGGGGGTCCCTGCTTGATCTCTCTCTCACTCTCAGCTAAGGGGTCCTTGGCTTGACCTGAAAAACATGGAAGACCCTGGCCTGGACGTATTAACGTTTTAAATACATAGCAGATGCAGATCTACATTCTACAAGCTCACAACACGTCGCATCCACGCCACGCTGTGAGCTTGTGGATCTGCAATTGTAGGCGTGCGACATCGTCGTGCTGCAAGAATATAAATGAGGCTTCTATCCCAGAGAACAGCAGGGGAAAGCTGGACAGTGGAAAGTAGTGAAACGGTTGAAAACGACTTTAAACACAAGCAGTACACCCGACTGTGGCGTTGTTGTTGTTGTATACACGTGTGTGCAGACTGCAGAAGCTTTCTTTAATTACAAATTGATGATCGCGACGCAGATTCACATTTGCGTCGGAGAATCAGCAAGAACAGCTGTGGATCATTACCAGCCCACAGCGCTACAGTGAAAAGTCAACAACTGATCAACAGACAAAGCTTGGACAGCGATTTTACGAAGCTAAACGTGGTGCTTCTCTTGTTTAACCCGTGGGGCTCACTTCTGTTAGTCGCGGGTGCTCTTTAGTCTGTTTGTTGTCTCAACGCGTCTACTCTGCACCGTCGTACGGCAGCTTCTGTTCACGGACTGTGCGCGCTGCGCCGCTGCAGTGCGTTAAAGGACGGACTGTGTGCGCTGCGCCGCTGCAGTGCGTTAAAGGACTGTGTGTGCGCTGCGCCGCTGCAGTGCGTTAAAGTTGTGCAACCCTGGATTTTACCGCTGCAAGCACTCCGCGAACGATGCATCGAGATTTCACCCGTCAATTGTATCCGATACACAGTGAATGAACCGATGCACTCGCATCGCGCACGTCTGTATCGATACTAGGCCTGTCAGTCGATTAAAATATTTAATCGCGATTAATCGCATGATTGCCCATAGTTAATCGCCGATTATTCGCAAATTAATCGCATATTTTTTATCCATTCTAAATATATCTTAAATCAGTGGTTTTCAAGATTTTTCATATCAAGGTCCATTATGTATTCTGCATTTGAGCCACAGACCACCATTTGATGACATTTAGCCTTCCAGACCCTAAACTAAAGAACTGTATTGATGTTGGTAGGCCTACCATTAGGAGAGATAACAGGCCATGTTGATCAAAATAACATGTTTTCTAAGTTCTCTAATTGTGTAGACTTAAATTAACTTAAGTAATGCAGCTGTTTAACAATTATTCAACTCTTGAGTGTAACATTGAACCAAATGGACACACTTGGTTTCATTTTACACTCTCAAGAGTTAAAGATTTATAAGGGTTCATTTGGTTACCAACTCTCCATCATTTAGCTGGGGACCACCTGGAACCCCCTCAGGGACCACTGGTTCAATCAGAACCACTGCTTTTCAAGTTTTAAATACTCTTATCAACATGGGAGAATGCTTGCTTTATTGCAAATGCCATGGAAGAGGGAAACAAAATCATAAACTCAACTCAACACACAGTCTCACACAGTCTCACACAGTCTCACACACACACACACACACACACACACACACACACACACACACACACACACACACACACACACACACACACACACACACACACACACACACACACACACACACACACACACACACACACACACACACACACACACACACACAGGCGAGAGCTCTCTCTCCTGTAAGCACAGTCAGGCTGTCAACATTAGCTTTAGCATTAGCATGGTCTGTGTAGCATCAAGCCATCACAACTGACTGCTATGTTTGTCAACCAAAACTGCCAGAGTTTTGCTCTTGCCCAATTCAAAGAGCTTCTGATCTAACACATTGTGGAGCAAATGAATTAATAACGAGTCCAACGAACGCGACGACTCGAGTGCTCACAGCTCAACTGCCCAGCCCACACTGGTAGGCTACACTCTGCGCACCGGTCCTGCACAGGCTGACGGACGAGTCACTGGGAGAGAGAGTGGGGAGAGAGGCGGGGCTCACTGACTGCCTGCATTCACATGAATGCGTCTCTCAACCATTCTGTCAAACTTCACCGTGCGTTAATCGCGCGTTAATTAAATTAACGCCGTTAAAAGGACTTTGAGTTAACGCACGATTAACGGGTTAACTTTGACAGCCTTAAAGGGGAAAACCACCCATTTTCAACATTTTACTATGTCATTAATATACCTTAGAGCTGTTGTGTGGAAATAATAAAAAAGTCCCCCCATTCTGTGTTTCCCAGAACTGTAATTATGAAAAAAATCATTAACATGGTGAAACACATCTTGATGACATCATCAAGATGTGTTTCACCATGTTAATGATTTTTTTCAGACCTCTAGTTCTAGGAAACACAGAATGGGGGGGACTTTTTTATTATTTCCACACAACAGCTAAGGTATATTAATGACATAGTAAAATGTTGAAAATGAGTGGAATGCCCCTTTAATCGATACGTATCGATTATTTTCCACATGCCTAGTGCGTTCGTGTGTGTGTGTGTGTGTGTGTGTGTGGGTGAGTGTGTGTGTATAAACTCACAGGGTGTTGTGGGGCGTCGTTGAGTGTGTGCGTGCGTGCGTGTGTGTATATATTAACTCACAGGGTGTTGTGTGTGTGTGTGCGTGTATAAACTCACAGGGTGTTGTGGGGCGTCGTTGAGTGTGTGCGTGCGTGCGTGTGTGTATATATTAACTCGCAGGGTGTTGTGTGTGTGTATAAACTCACAGGGTGCTGTGGGGCGTCGTTGAGTGTTTTGAACACCAGGGCGACCTTCCCTCTGGCTCTGAGATGCATTCTGAACGACCCCATCGCACAGCGGGTGGCCAGGCTGATCACACTGCGTGCGCGCGCACACACACACACACACACACACACACACATACACATACACATACACACACACACACACACACACACACACACACACACACACACACACAGAGAGAAGAGGAAGGAAAGTGACATTGATGACTTAGTCAACCAGACTCCCCAACACAAGGACAACTCCCCAACACAAGGACAGCTATGCCCTCGCCAGAATAAGGACAGTTCTGTCCTCCCCAACACAAGGACAGATATGCCTTCCCCAGAACAAGGACAGTTCTGTCCTCCCCAACACAAGGACAGCTCTGTTCTCCCCAACACAAGGACAGCTCTGTCCTCCCCAACACAAGGACAGCTCTGCCCTCCCCAACACAAGGACAGCTCTGCCCTCCCCAACACAAGGACAGCTCTGCCCTCCCCAACACAAGGACAGCTCTGCCCTCCCCAACACAAGGACAGTTCTGTCCTCCCCAACACAAGGACAGTTCTGTCCTCCCCACCACAAGGACAGCTCTGCCCTCCCCAGGACAAGGACAGTTCTGTCCTCCCCAACACAAGGACAGCTCTGCCCTCCCCATAACAAGGAGTTATGTCCTCCCCAACACAAGGGCAGCTATGCCCTCCCCAAGACAAGGACAGCTCTGCCCTCACCATAACTAGGACAGTTCTGTCCTCCCCAACACAAGGACAGATCTGCCCTCCCCAGGACAAGGACAGTTCTGTCCTCCCCAACACAAGGACAGCTCTGCCCTCCCCAGGACAAGGACAGTTCTGTCCTCCCCAACACAAGGACAGCTCTGCCCTCCCCAGGACAAGGACAGTTCTGTCCTCCCCAACACAAGGATAGCTCTGCCCTCCCCAGAAGAAGTAATAGTTACCTCAGGTTGCCAGGTATTATAATAAGTAATAGTTACTTATAATAGTTACTATGCCACCAAAATGTGGAACGCCCTACCAACAGTCATTAAGACATGAATCCCTTGACTCCTTCAAAACCGCTCTCAAAGGGCACCTACGGACGGCTGCAATTTGAAACTGGCCCCCGTAAAATCTGAATCCCCCCCCTTCCCCTCACTGTATATGTTTCTTTTCCCTTTTTACCTCCTTTATGATGAATTCCTGTTCTGTTCTTTGTCTATATAGAAGTGTCTATTTGTACGTCTCTAAATGTTTTGATGAATTGAACATGGTGGACCCTCTTGTAAACAAGTGTAATACTTAATTGGGTCGTCCACTCACAGAGTTAACAGTCTTTGTATTGAGTTTGTGCTTGAAATGTACTGTAATTCTGCAAACTGTTAATAAATATTTCAATCAATCAATCAAACTTCAGGTTGCCAGGTATTATAATAAGTAATAGTTACTTCAGGTTGCCAGGTATTATAATAAGTAATAGTTACTTCAGGTTGCCAGGTATTATAATAAGTAATAGTTACTTCAGGTTGCCAGGTATTATAATAAGTAATAGTTACTTCAGGTTGCCAGGTATTATGCAGTAAATCAGTAATAGTTACCTCAGACATCGTGTGTTCAGGGGCTGTCCAGTCTTCAGGCCGGTTGCCAGGTATTCGAAGTCGTCAGTAAACTCCTGGTTCTCTCCAAACTCCACCACGTCATTAAAATGCTTCACGTGCTGCACTACAGTGTAGAGCTGGAGAGACAGACAGACAGGCAGGCAGGCAGGCAGGCAGGCAGGCAGACAGACAGACAGACAGACAGACAGACAGACAGACAGACAGACAGACAGACAGACAGACAGATGTGAGACAGGTTTCTGTTGGTTGTATCCCAGGTGTGTGATGTGTGTCATAGGATCTATGAAACAATGTGTTAACCGTTTCCGTACATAGGATGTCACCACATGTCCTAGGGGTCCCAATCGACATGTACATCCGACGTGTGAGGACGTCCTAGCGCATCCTCAATGATACGGGGCGAGATAAGAATATTCTGAATTTTTTCCTTCTTTTTTTTTAGCCAATTGTTAGTTTACATTGACTTAGCCGGCGGAAAGAATGACTCGTCTCTCCTAATCCCGGGCGCTCTCCGTGGTGTTGAACGGATCGATATACTGGCGCTTCATTTCTGCTCCTCATCCGTCTCTCCCGCAAAATATGAACGCTTTTTGGATCATATATCATATAAACTAAAACGATCGCAATGTAAGCTAGCTATGTAAAGTAAACTTGTTTTAGTAGATTGTTTCCGGGTCATGGGTTTCTGAGTAAAAGCGGCCATGTCTTTCCGGCACCCCAGAGCTCCTATTTTGAAGGACTTCCGGCACTGATTGTGTTAATAAAGCAATGAGCCAAAAGAGGTTACCGTGGATTTTTTGTTTTTTTAATATATTTTTTATCCCACGATTTTGTAACCCATTTTCTAATGTGATCCTGGGCTCTACACACCCTCCGCCAACCTGGGGAGAGCAACGGACTTGAACTCATGCTTCCTTCATGCTCCTTTACACCTGACAGGGGGGAGTTTCCCTGGTTGGACGTAGCGCGTGGAAGGAACACGTTATTCCAACCAGTTCCTTTCCCCTCCATCAGGCGCCGCGGCTGGCCAGGGGGAGGCAGTTTAGAGACCAGGATTACTGCATGTTTTTATTTTATAATGGCTGAGATGCGTAGGTCTTCTACCCTATCAATCCTCGCTATCGCTTTTCTAAAACGGTTACAAACATATAGCAATATTAACCTAATAAAACTATTACATTCACAAAAGTAGCTACGCTTTGCGCCACCAGAGCGAGCCACATCACTTCCTCGTTTTGCTCTGCAAGTAGGCTATGTGACGGGAGAATAGCGCTTGATGTCTTTACGGGGCTGCCTGGAGCCACACATTCACAGTCATATGTGACCAGATTTGACTGAGAGAATGCCATCGCGCAAATTCCAGCTTTTCACCAGAGGAGAAAAACTTTTTATTTTTTTCCCCCCAAAATGAGTTAATAGCACAGGCAGACTGTTCACATACTAGAGCATGTCTGAAATAAGTGTCAGAGCTGAAATCGACATGTAAATATGAACTAAATGCTTAAACATGTAGCTAGGTGTAATGTTAGAGACCACAGAAGACATGTAAATATGAAATACATGCTTAAACATGTAGCTAGGTGTAATGTTAGAGTCCACAGAAGACATGTAAATATGAAATAAATGCTTAAACATGTAGCTAGGTGTAATGTTAGAGACCACAGAAGTGAACCTTTCAAGCCTGTTTTCTCAACTCTGTTTTCCGCAAGACATTACTCTATAAGCCATATCTCCAAAACTGGTGGGTCAAACTGAACAACCAATATGTCAATTTGAAGCTATGATTCCCTGCTTTCATATGACATGAGAAAACGAAAATTCAAATAAATCCAATGGCAGTCCCTCAGTCAAATTTTGCCACATATGAGCCGGGCGGTGCTTAGACGCCCGCACGCCCAGCTGGGTTTGTAAGGCAATCAAGCGCTCCCCTTCCCCAGTACAGCTAAAGAGATACGGGATCAGCTGGGAATGATTATGAAGTGATTGAAGCTGTGGATTATCGGTGAGATTTACAACGGTCACGTGACGGTAGTCCCGCCCCCTTTCATGACGACGCCAGGCTCAGGAAATAATTCCCAGTGCATTTTTCCCTCAGACATTTCAAAAAGTATTTATTTAAAAACCTTATAAGTGTCGTACGAAGCCAACTCGAGTCGTGACAAATCATGACAACAAACACAATATTTTGGACCAAACAAATAATTACAAAGAAGAAAAACAACAAAAAAAGTGTTGTAACCTGCCGTTTTTTTCTACTTTCTAATTCTTTGTTTGGCCCAAAACATTGTGTTTATTGTCATGATTTGTCACGACAAGAGTTGTCTTTGTCCGCGGCGTAACCGTCTTTAAATAAATACTTTCTGAAAAGTCTATGAGGAAAATGAACAGGGATTTATTTTCCGGGTCTCTCGAGGGGGCGGGACTGCAACGCTCTATAGTGATTATTATTTAAGTTAAGTTTTGCCATAAAAAAATATTTTGCTATAAATCAGGTAGCTTTAAGGTACGGCCATGACAGCAATGGTAGGAAAAAAGATATATAATATTAATCATATTGGGTTTTCGGCCAACTGTTTCCTATATTCGGTATTTGGTTTCGGCCAAGAATGTCCCTTTCGGTGCATCCCTATTTTGGATTAAATAAATAATCTGTATTTCTCCTCAACAGTTAATAATAATAATAATAATATCTCAAACTTATATAGCGCTTTTCTGAGTACCAAAAGACGCTTTACATGGGGGGGGGGGGGGGGGGGGGGGCTTTACAGAGGTAACAACAACATAAAAACAACTTGATTAGAAAAAGGAAAAACACTAAAAGCTAAAAACATTAAAAAGAAAGACAGTGAGAAGGGTTAGCTAGGGAAGGCAATATTGAAGAGGTGGGTCTTGAGGGCGGTTTTGAATGTTTGGAGGGTGGGGGCATCTCTGAGTGCCTTTGGGAGGGCATTCCACAGGGTTGGGGCAGCAAAGGCCAAAGCTCTGTCACCCCACGTACGGAGTTTAGTTTTGGGGACATCAAGGAGGTTTGCGTCACCAGACCTGAGGGAGCGGGAGGGGACACCATCGCCTTCAAATCCGGGGACGTGGAACGCTACAAACGATCCAGGTACGATCTGAGAAAAGCTATCAAAGCTGCAAAGGGACAGTACAGGGACAAACTGGAACACAACTACAGCGGCTGTGACTCGCGGCGAATGTGGAGCGGACTGCAGGCAGTTACGGGCTATAAACCCAAGTCAGGTACAATCACGGACACCTCCGCGTCTTTACCGGACGAGCTGAATAACTTTTTTGCCCGCTTCGAGGCTCACAACACGGACCCAGTTACAACGGTGCAGAGCTCACCTGAGGTGGTGGACCTACAGGTGACGCAGAGGACTGTGAGTAAAGCATTTAAAAAAGTTAATGCTCATAAAGCCGCAGGACCAGATGGAATAGCCTCTCGTGTCCTTAAGACATGCTATAACCAGCTGTCATGGGTCTATACAGACATATTTAACCTGTCCCTGTCATTGTGTGTGGTGCCATTATGTTTTAAAAAAACAATAATTGTGCCCATTGCCAAGAAAAAACCTGTTACCTGTCTCAACGATTATCGACCTGTTGCTTTGACTTCTGTTCTCATGAAATGCCTGGAGAAATTGGTTATTTTTTATATCAAGAGCATCATCCCTGCTAACATTGATCCATTACAGTTTGCTTACTGTTCAAATAGATCTGTGGACGACGCGATCTCTCTTGCTTTACACACTGCCCTGGTACACCTTGAAAAGAAAAACTCTTATGTCAGACTACTGTTCATAGATTACAGTTCCGCATTCAACACTATTGTACCATCTAAATTAGTGTTGAAACTCAGTGGCCTTGGTGTGGGCAGCTCCATCTGTAATTGGCTATTTGATTTTCTGACAGGCAGGCCCCAGTGTGTACGCATAGGAGAGAGATGCTCATCCACAGTTCTCACCAGAACCGGTGCGCCCCAAGGCTGCTGCCTCAGTCCTCTGTTGTACAGTTTGTTTACGTTTGATTGTGTCGCCAGATGTGGGAATAACAGCGTAATTAAATTTGCGGATGATACCACAGTGATCGGTTTAATAACCGACGGTGATGAGAGGGCCTATAGGAGGGAGATAGAAGATCTAACTCTATGGTGCGATAACAACAACCTCTCACTTAACACCAATAAGACCAAAGAAATCATTGTAGACTTCAGGAAGTCCAAAGGTATCCACACCCCCATTTCCATCAAAGGGTCATCTGTCGACATAGTTGATAACTTTAAATTCCTGGGCATACACATCACAGACACATTCACATGGTCACTCAACACCGAGTACATCCTCAAGAAGGCGCAGCAGCGACTGTACTTTCTGAGGCGCCTTAAAAAGTTTGGCCTAAGTACAAAAGGACTAGTGAACTTTTATCGCTGTATAATTGAAAGTGTCTTAACTGGCTGTATCACAGTGTGGTACGGTAACACGACCGCTCAGGACCGCAACAGGTTGCAGAGGACCGTTAAAACAGCAGCTAAAATCATCGGTAACACAGAACTACCCAGTCTCCACAACATCTACAACACTCGTTGTATGAAAAAAGCCCACAACATCATCAAAGACACCAGCCATCCCGCAAATACCCTGTTCAAACAACTCCCTTCCAAAAAACGCTACCAGAGCATCAAATCTCGCACCACCCGTCTCAGCAACAGTTTCTTCCCCCAGGCAGTCAGGCTGCTGAACAGCTGACCTTGAACTGTATTGCACTGTTTTGTCACCCACTTGCACTTTGTCTGTGTTTTTGTATTTTTCTTTGCACTATAGATGTTTGTCTATGTCCTGTGTTATAAGATTGAGAATGCTCTGAGCAAAATGATTTTCATTGTATTTATACATATGACAAATAAACCTGAACCTGAACCTGAACCTGAACCTGACATGACGTTTGAGGAGGTCACAGAGGTAAGGGGGAGCCAGGTTGTTTAGTGCTTTGTTAGTCTTGCCGCCATGACTCTGTCTCTGTATCAACAAGTGCGTGCGTGCGTGCGTGCGTGCGTGCGTGCGTGCGTGCGTGCGTGCGTGCGTGCGTGCGTGCACCTCCTTGTGTTCCTTGCGGCAGCGCAGCGCGGTCACCGGGTCCTGGTACAGCTCGGTCGGCACGGAGACGGACTTGGTGACCTTGGGGGGAGGGGGAGGGGCCTTGAAGAGGGCGTCGTCCTTCTGCGACGCCGACTCTCTGCTCCTCCCACTTCCTGTCGCCGACGGAAATGACGAGGGCGGAACCACCTGGAGAGGAGAGGAGGATTGTGGGTAAAAAAAAGACCAGGGTTAGCCAGCTGAATTGGTCACAACACATTTTTATATAATATTTGATGGAATAATTGATTGAACACACATGTACTTTGCAGTTCTAAATAAAGTGTTAGTGTTGATTATTGTGTGTTAAAGACCTCCATGTAAGTCTTACATGGAGGTCTTTAACACTTTAATCACTCAGGGTTATTTAATCCATTACATTATAGTTAAGTTAAGGGAATTTTAATCCATTACATTATAGCGCCCAGTCGATTTATAAACACGGACCCCTTTTCCGGACGGACTGGATGTTGTTGTGAATGTGTGTGTAGCAGCTAACAATAGCCACACCACTCTAGAGTCGTTCGACAACAACGGGAGGTAAGAATAAATCTATCGCGACTAGCGACTGGACCGCCGTCTAACACAGGATCTTTTTTCAGAATTAGACGGGATGATTTAGATCGCGAGTTATGAACGTTTTAAGATTTTCGTTTTCATCAGCTAAACAGGGGAGGGAGTTTTTCGATGTCTCACTCTTGCGCGTCACAGAGGATTGCCCAACAGGCGCTCCCAGGCTGTGGAGCCATGCGATCTGTTCTCATATCAATAAACTTCGTCTTTTGGACAAGACTTCGTCCTGAGCATCGGGCGTTACTAATAGAAAGGACTCTCACAGCAGCAGGGTTGTGTGACTTGAGGCAGTAAGCGGGCGGCGGTTCCTCTTCACTGTCCACCGTCCAATGTCTGGCGTTGTACACAGCTTTATGGGGAGACTGCACGAACACACACACACAGAGACACACACACAGACAGAGACACACACACACACACACACACAGACAGAGAGACACGCACGCACACACACAGACAGAGAGACACGCACGCACACACGCAGACAGAGAGACACGCACGCACGCACGCACACACACACACAGAGAGGCACGCACGCACGCACGCACGCACACGCACGCACACGCACACACACACACACACACACACACACACACACACACACACACACACACACACACACACACACACACACACACACACAGAGTTATCTCTCCTAATGGTACCAACATCATGTTATCTCTCCTAATGGTACCAACACCATGTTATCTCTCCTAATGGTACCAACACCATGTTATCTCTCCTAATGGTACCAACACCATGTTATGTCTCCTAATGGTACCAACACCATGTTATCTCTCCTAATGGTACCAACACCATGTTATCTCTCCTAATGGTACCAACATCATGTTATCTCTCCTAATGGTACCAACATCATGTTCTCTCTCCTAATGGTACCAACATCATGTTATCTCTCCTAATGGTACCAACACCATGTTATCTCTCCTAATGGTACCAACACCATGTTATCTCTCCTAATGGTACCAACACCATGTTATCTCTCCTAATGGTACCAACACCATGTTATCTCTCCTAATGGTACCAACATCATGTTATCTCTCCTAATGGTACCAACATCATGTTATCTCTCCTAATGGTACCAACACCATGTTATCTCTCCTAATGGTACCAACACCATGTTATCTCTCCTAATGGTACCAACACCATGTTATCTCTCCTAATGGTACCAACATCATGTTATCTCTCCTAATGGTACCAACATTATGTTATCTCTCCTAATGGTACCAACATCATGTTATCTCTCCTAATGGTACCAACATCATGTTATCTCTCCTAATGGTACCAACATCATGTTATCTCCCCTAATGGTACCAACATCATGTTATCTCTCCTAATGGTACCAACATCATGTTATCTCTCCTAATGGTACCAACATCATGTCATCTCTCCTAATGGTACCAACATCATGTTATCTCTCCTAATGGTACCAACATCAATACAGCATGGAATTGCATTTATTATAAAATTGCACACGTGTGCGTGCGTGCGTGCGTGCGTCTGCGTGCTGTGTGTGCGCGTGCGTGTGTGTGTGCGTGCGTGTGTGCGGGTGTGTGTGTGCGTGTGTGTGTGCTGGTGTGTGTGTGCGTGCGTGTGTGTGTGCGTGTGTGCGTGTTGGTGTGTGTGTGTGTGTGTGCTGGTGTGTGTGTGTGTGTGTGTGTGTGCTGGTGTGTATGTGTGTTGGTGCGCGTGTGCGCGTGTGCGTGTGCGTGCGCGCGCGCGTGCGTGCGTGCGTGCGCGCGCGCGTGCGTGCGTGTGTGTGCGTGCGTCACCTTCTTGAGAGCGCTGAAGATGCGTCTCTGAGCGTCTTCAGGGTTCTTCTCCGCTGCAGGCTTCATCTTGGCTGCTCTCCTCCGATTGGTCAGATCCTCTCTCCTCCGATTGGACACGTCCTCTCTCCTCCTGATGATTGGTCCTGCAGCCACGATGGTCAGATCGTCGTCCAGGAAGTCTAGATGCCCTGACCAATAGGAGAACAGCAACACATGAAGTCTAGATGCCCTGACCAATAGGAGAACAGCAACACATGAAGTCTAGATGCCCTGACCAATAGGAGAACAGCAACATATGAAGTCTAGATGCCCTGACCAATAGGAGAACAGAACATCAAAAGTGAGAGAGTGAGTACCTGTCCTGGCACCGCCGTATGAGCGTGCGTCGTGTCGGTCGGTCATTCTGTCGAACGGGTCGGGGGGGCTGTCCGCTGGAGAGTCCATGGTTTCCATGGCAACGGGAGACCCCGCCTCCATGCCCCCCCGTCGCTCTGGGGGACAGACAGGAAGTGCTTTAGAGACAGACAGACAGACAGACAGACAGACAGACAGACAGACAGACAGACTGCCCACCTGCCCCTGGCAGCTAAATAAAACACTAAGGGTTGCCCACCTGCCCCTGGCAGCTAAATAAAACATTAAGGGTTACCCACCTGCCCCTGGCAGCTAAATAAAACACTAAGGGTTGCCCACCTGCCCCTGGCAGCTAAATAAAACACTAAGGGTTGCCCACCTGCCCCTGGCAGCTAAATAAAACACTAAGGGTTGCCCACCTGCCACTGGCAGCTAAATAAAACACTAAGGGTTGCCCACCTGCCCCTGGCAGCTAAATAAAACCCTAAGGGTGGCCCACCTGCCCCTGGCAGCTAAATAAAACACTAAGGGTTGCCCACCTGCCCCTGGCAGCTAAGGCCGAGCAAAAAAAAACATTGGTCTCCGATTTGCTGTAATTTTTGGGCTGAGTAGGTAGGGAATTTATTTTATTTTATTTTTTTATTTTATTTTTCGTGGGAAGGATGGGTAGCAAGGAATTTATTTTATTTTATTTTATTTTTTTATTTATTTTTTTCCCCCATCGGCAATGATGGATAGGCTTCTTTTTTAATAAATTAAATATGTGCCTGAGTTACCATCTTTTAAATAATTATAATTCTAAAGTACACTGTAGGCTACTTACAAAAGAGTGTCAGAACTAGAAAAAGTCTCCACCAGGGCAGGTCAGGTTTTGGCCTCCTGGTGGCGCTATAATAGGCCAATGTGAAAAGGGTGCCATTTCTTCATACGCCTTTGATGGCAATTCACTCTTCGCTAAGTCCCACCCAAGCCCGTTGTTGGCCAATACCACGTTAGCGATGGTTACTAAGGTAGAAAACTGGTCACGCTTGCATGCTGGTCAAATACCTGGCTCTCAAAGTCAGTCAGTTAGCACATAAGCGAACACAACAAAAGCTGATTTTGACAGTTTATGACATCAGGAAAACTTTTCGTCTTTTGATAGATTTATAAAGTAACTATTTTGGTTGGAGATATACAGTGAAGCGGTTCTGGTGTTCCCAACTCTCGTTTGTAAACAAGTCTCCATGCTGTTTGAGCACCCAGCTGCAGTCCCAGACATTTCTCCTAAAGTGTCTCCCTCAAACGCGTCCAAAATTGTGTATGGTGTTTGCGACAAGTGGACGAGATCAAATACATTTGTTTACATCCAACGGCCTGGATGGAAGGCTGAGACCGAGGCTACTTCAGAAGTGTGTGTACAGATTTGGACAAATCAGATCGTTTTGTAGGCAAACCGGAACTTCTTTCCACACAAACTTGTCAGGGTTGCCAGGTCTGCTTATTTCCCGCTACTTTTGGCTTAAGGCTAATAATTAGTGTATGTAATACATTACCAAAACATTAATTATCATAGACATAGGCCTACATAGTATTTATAATGATAAATGCATACAATATTTTTATTATGATTATATATGGTCATATTATTGTGTTTGTTTTGGCTTGTTTTTCTTGATTTGGCTTTAAGAGTTGGCTTGTTTTTGGAGGTGGGTTGGCTTATTTCTCTCACACAATGTGGCAACACTGAAGTCAAAACAAAAACAGACAAGACAACGTTGACATCTTTTATTAAAAATAAAAGTGAGTGAGTTTTCCTGATGTCATAAACGGTCAGAATCAGCTTAGTGTTCTAAAAGAGTGACTTTGAGAGCTGTTCCCCCGTTACAATGGAAGTCAATGAGAGCCTATTTTTATTTCTAATATGTACTATTAAACTGCACAACGGAGCGAAATAATTCATGGAACGGACTAGTTTGCTCATAACAAGGTAAGAAAACAAACCCTCTTTCTGAGGTCCACACATGCTGTACAGCAAATATAATTATTGACACTGCTTAAACATTTTGACCAGCATTGCAAGCGTGACCAGTTTTCTACCTTAGTAACCGTCGCTAACGTGGTATTGGCCAACAACGGGCTTGGGTGGGACTTAGCGAAGAGCTAATTGGATGATTTGAGGCATTTTGTTCCAAAAATGTCTTTTGCAAAAATCAACCTGTTGGTGGCACTATAACAGGCCAATGTGAAAAGGGTGGGATATATTCCTCAGCCTAGTAAGAAAATGTGTGAAAGATTTCACGTAAATTGCACGCTGCGTTCATGATTTGAGGCTTTTATTCAAAACGGGGCAATCTTGCAAACTGTGAAAGCCAATTATAGACAATTAGGATGGAATATGAAATATCGGACAGATCCGACTTGCGCACATGACCATAGAGATACTGTGTAACGATTTGTGAGATTTTTGGACAGAATCTGGAGGAGTAATATCAAAAAATGTGTTTTACAAAAGTCGGCCTCCTGGTGGCGCTATAAAAGGCAGATGCGGAAAATGCAGGTCAAAGGTTTGTCCTTGGCCTCTAGGGAGTGTGCATGCAACGTTTCACGCAGATCGGTGCAGTTTTAGGTAAAACATGTGAAAAGCTGCCTCATGGTGGCGCTATAACAGGCCGTTCTGGAAAATGTGGGGCAGAGGTTCATCGTTGGCATCCAGGGAGTGTGTGTGCAAAGTTTGGCATCGACCGGGTTAACGGTGCCGGAGATTAGCTGGTAACAGACGGACGGAAGGACACACACACACACACGGACGGAGTGCAAAACATACTCTCTCCCCATGCCTTCGGCCTGGTGGAGACAAACATAACACTGTATGCCTACAGCATTTGAAAACTTTGAATAGAATGTCCACACACTGGTTGAATACTTAGTAATACTAAGTAATGCTGATGTTTAACAATAATTAAACTCTTGAGAGTGGAAAATGGAACCAAATGGACCCATAAGGGTCCACTTGGTTTCATTTTACACTCAAAGAGTTAAAGATCTACTGGTATAGGGGTTCATTTGGTTACCAACTCTCCATTATTTAGCTGGGGACCACCTGGAACCCCCTCAAGGACCACTGGTGGTCCTTGAAAGGAATGATAGACAGTATGTAGAGCACAGGCTGGGGCTGACAGAGGAAAAACAATGGTCTGGACTCAGTGGACTGGTATTAGCAGAGGGGGTGAGAGAACTCCCTCAAGGACCACCTGGGTCACTGGTTCAGAACCACTGACTTGAACAGATCGTTTTTAAGTTTGTAATACACCGTACAGGCGCGCGCGCGCACACACACACACACTCTCAGACCCCCCCCTCACTCTCTCCCGCACGCACGTCAGTATGTTGTTAGCGTTAGCAGTCAACATTAGCATGAGTGTAGCTTCCAGCTTTCACAACTAACTGCTATCTTTGTCAAACAAAACTGTCAGAGCTTTTGTTTTTGACCAATGCCCACTTCAAAGATCATCTGATCTTACACGTGGAGCAAATTAATTAATAATGAGCTACTGACAGTGTTGGGTAAAAGACAACTAGCTCCGCGATGAGTAGACAGCCCTGCCTGCTTGCTGCACTGCTGCTGAATGATCAGAGCGGAGAGAGGGAGGGAGGCATGCACTCTTTCAAACTTCACCGTGCGGTGCGTTAATCGCGCGTCAATGAAATTGACGCCGTTAAAAGGAACGTTGACAGCCTTATACAAATGTAAAAAAAAAAATCTTCAAATAATAAAGCTGAAACATGATAATGTTTTGAAACAGAGAGCTACTGACTATCTGGTTTGACTCGGTCGGATTTTGACTTTCTTTTTTTCTTTTTTCTTTTTTTTCACCAAATGCCAATAAAATAATTTGGGTCGCGCATATTTAATAGAGTCGGTCGGAAACCGGAGACCAATCTTTATTTTTGCTCGGCCTAAATAAAACACTAAGGGTCGCCCACCTGCCCCTGGCAGCTAAATAAAACACTAAGGGTGGCCAACCTGCCCCTGGCAGCTAAATAAAACACTAAGGGTTGCCCACCTGCCCCTGGCAGCTAAATAAAACACTAAGGGTTGCCCACCTGTCCCTGGCAGCTAAATATAACACTAAGGGTTGCCCACCTGCCCCTGGCAGCTAAATAAAACACTAAGGGTTGCCCACCTGCCCCTGGCAGCTAAATAAAACACTAAGGATTGCCCACCTGCCCCTGGACAAGCTCACAACGCATAAAGTAATGGAGATAGGACAGATCTACAAGCTCACATACCATCATGGCCGTCATCTTCGTCGTCAGGGTCCCCATCGTCCCCGTCGCTGATCTCATCGAAGCCGAAGTACGTCATCTTGTGTTCCGAGCTTTCACATGTTTCCACCTGGTCTCCAAACTGTCCAGATGTTTCTCTGTGGTCTCCAAACTGTCCAGATGTTTCTCTGTGGTCTCCAAACCCTCCAGATGTTTCCACCTGGTCTCCAAACCCTCCAGATGTTTCTCTGTGGTCTCCAAACTGTCCAGATGTTTCCACCTGGTCTCCAAACCCTCCAGATGTTTCTCTGTGGTCTCCAAACTGTCCAGATGTTTCCACCTGGTCTCCAAACCCTCCAGATGTTTCTCTGTGGTCTCCAAACTGTCCAGATGTTTCCACCTGGTCTCCAACACCTCCAGATGTTTCTCTGTGGTCTCCAAACCATCCAGATGTTTGGCTGATGTTGGTGTGTTCCTCAAAGCCAAACATGTCCGCCTTCTGGATAAAACTAGAATAAAAAAAAACACAACATAATAAAAAATGATTTGCATTTTTTGTAGCGCTTTCCTGTGCTGAGGTGAAGGTTCATTCATTCATACATTGGGAGGTGAAGGTTCATTCATTCATACATTGGGAGGTGAAGGTTCATTCATTCATACATTGGGAGGTGAAGGTTCATTCATTCATACATTGGGAGGTGAAGGTCCATTCATTCATACATTGGGAGGTGAAGGTCCATTCATTCATACATTGGGAGGTGAAGGTTCATTCATTCATACATTGGGAGGTGAAGGTTAATTCATTCATACATTGGGAGGTGAAGGTTCATTCATTCATACATTGGGAGGTGAAGGTTCATTCATTCATACATTGGGAGGTGAAGGTTCATACATTCATACATTGGGAGGTGAAGGTTCATTCATTCATACATTGGGAGGTGAAGGTTCATTCATTCATACATTGGCAAAGTGAGTTTAATGTTGTTTAAGGCAATCAGATTTTTCTCATTGGATGTATGGGCTGTCAATCAGATAGGACTTTTCTGATTGGATGTATGGGCTGTCAATCAGATAGGACTTTTCTGATTGGATGTATGGGCTGTCAATCAGATAGGACTTTTCTGATTGGATGTATGGGCTGTCAATCAGATAGGACTTTTCTGATTGGATGTATGGGCTGTCAATCAGATAGGACTTTTCTGATTGGATGTATGGGCTGTCAATCAGATAGGACTTTTCTGATTGGATGTATGGGCTGTCAATCAGATAGGACTTTTCTGATTGGATGTATGGGCTGTCAATCAGATAGGACTTTTCTGTTTGGATGTATGGGCTGTCAATCAGATAGGACTTTTCTGTTTGGATGTATGGGCTGTCAATCAGATAGGACTTTTCTGTGTGGATGTATGGGCTGTCAATCAGATAGGACTTTTCTGTTTGGATGTATGGGCTGTCAATCAGATAGGACTTTTCTGTTTGGATGTATGGGCTGTCAATCAGATAGGACTTTTCTGTTTGGATGTATGGGCTGTCAATCAGACAGGACTTTTCTGTTTGGATGTATGGGCTGTCAATCAGACAGGACTTTTCTGTTTGGATGTATGGGCTGTCAATCAGACAGGACTTTTCTGTTTGGATGTATGGGCTGTCAATCAGACAGGACTTTTCTGTGTGGATGTATGGGCTGTCAATCAGACAGGACTTTTCTGTGTGGATGTATGGGCTGTCAATCAGACAGGACTTTTCTGTGTGGATGTATGGGCTTTATTTTAATATTGATTACTAAACATCGGTCCAAAACATTGGCATCGTATCGGCGTCGGTGGTCTAGGTCTCTCCAAAAATATGGCATCGGTCAGGCTCTAGGCATAGTATTAGTCGACTAAATGAACCTGGCCAGGATTAGTCGACTAAATGAACCTGGCCAGTATTAGTCGACTAAATGAACCTGGCCAGGATTAGTCAACTCTTTGCGATCCGTACCTGGGTTTACTCTGGTCCGACTCCGCCTTCCTCCTCGGCCAATCAGAAGACGACTCCGCCTTCCCCCTCAGCCAATCAGAGGACGAGTCCACCGTCTCCGCGGCAACGACGGAGCCCGCCAGGGGGAGGGGCCTGGAGGCGGGGCCCTGGATGACGCTAAGCCCCGCCCCTCGGGCCTGGATGACTGACACGTTGCTGACAGACAGGCAGGAGGGGTGGAGCACCGTCTGGTCCCGCCTCCGGCCACGCCCATCGTCAGCGGAGGGGCTGTCAATCACAAGGAGTTTAGGTTGAACATTTAACCCATTCAGGGCGGGAACCCCAGCATTATGTTATACTTTAGCTGTTGAAAAATAGCAGATCTACAAGCTCTTAGCTCGGTGCCACGCTATGAGGTTGTAGATCTGCTATTTTTTTTAAAGGGCGTATACCCTCTATACAACATTATATCGGATATATATATCATATTATGTATGTATACCCTCTATACAACATTGACAACATTTAAATAAAATGTTTTGGCACATAAGGCTTTTGTCCAGATTGTCCAGCGACTAAATACAGATCATTTTTGGGGGTCCTTGACATGAAATAGTCTGAGAACCACAGCTTTAGAAATAGGAGTTTTTTCTGAAAAGCGTCATGATTTAAGACGACAGTGGGCCTTACTCGTTGGCGGGGAGTCGCTCGGAAGTCGTGCGGTCGTCGGCGACTCGGTGGGAAGTCGTGCAGTCGTCGGCGAGTTGGTGGGAGGTTGTGCGGTCGTCCTGCTTCTTCCTGTCGGGCCGGCGGTACGTGCGACAGTTGGACGTGGAGCCCAGACGATGGGCCAGCGAGTCCGAACGGTGGGCCGCCATCGACGGCTCCGTGGGCTCGGCCTCAGGGGGGTGGAGCCTCTGGAGCCCCGCCTCCTGGGGGTGTGGCCTTTCCACCCTGCTGCTGTTGGGGCCGTTACAAGAGTTAAATACACGTATTACACGGCTTGGTTGAATGCTTGATTCTGATTGGTCAATCGCTGAGCGTTGTGTTATGTCTGGATAACAGACCGTTCCGCTCTATAACAGACCGCTCTATAACAGACCGCTCTATAACAGACCGCTCTTCTCTATAACAGACGTCTCTATAACAGACCGCTCTATAACAGACCGCTCTATAACAGACCGCTGTGCTCTATAACAGACCACTCTATAACAGACCGCTCTATAACAGACCGCTCTATAACAGACCGCTCTATAACAGACAGCTCTATAACAGATCGCTCTATAACAGACCGCTCTATAACAGACCGCTGTGCTCTATAACAGGCCACTCTATAACAGACCGCTCTATAAAAGACCGCTCTATAACAGACCGCTGTGCTCTATAACAGACCGCTCTATAACAGACCGCTCCGCTCTATAACAGACCGCTCTATAACAGACCGCTCTATAACAGACCGCTCTATAACAGACCGCTCTATAACAGACCGCTCTATAACAGACCTCTCTATAACAGACCGCTCTATAACATACCGCTCTATAACAGACCGCTCTATAACAGACCGCTCTATAACAGACCGCTCTATAACAGACCTCTCTATAACAGACCGCTCTATAACAGACCTCTCTATAACAGACCTCTCTATAACAGACCGCTCTATAACAGACCGCTCTATAACAGACCGCTCTATAACAGACCTCTCTATAACAGACCTCTCTATAACAGACCGCTCTATAACAGACCTCTCTATAACAGACCGCTCTATAACAGACCGCTCTATAACAGACCGCTCTATAACAGACCGCTCTATAACAGACCTCTCTATAACAGACCTCTCTATAACAGACCTCTCTATAACAGACCGATCCGCTCTATAACAGACCGCTCTATAACAGACCGCTCTATAACAGACCGCTCTATAACAGACTGCTCCGCTCTATAACAGACCGCTCTATAACAGACCGCTCTATAACAGACCTCTCTATAACAGACTGCTCCGCTCTATAACAGACCGCTCTATAACAGACCGCTCTATAACAGACCTCTCTATAACAGACCGCTCTATAACAGACCTCTCTATAACAGACCTCTCTATAACAGACCGCTCTATAACAGACTGCTCTACCGCTCTATAACAGACCGCTCTATAACAGACCGCTGTGCTCTATAACAGACCGCTCTATAACAGACCGCTCTATAACAGACCGCTCTATAACATACCGCTCTATAACAGACCGCTCTATAACAGACCGCTCCATAACAGACCGCTCCATAACAGACCGCTCTATAACAGACCGCTCTATAACAGACCTCTCTATAACAGACCGCTCTATAACAGACCTCTCTATAACAGACCTCTCTATAACAGACCTCTCTATAACAGACCTCTCTATAACAGACCGCTCTATAACAGACCGCTCTATAACAGACCTCTCTATAACAGACCGCTCTATAACAGACCTCTCTATAACAGACCTCTCTATAACAGACCTCTCTATAACAGACCGATCCGCTCTATAACAGACTGCTCTACCGCTCTATAACAGACCGCTCTATAACAGACCGCTCTATAACAGACCGCTCTTATCTATAACAGACCTCTCCGCTCTATAACAGACCGCTCTATTACAGACCTCTCTATAACAGACTGCTCCGCTCTATAACAGACCGCTCTATAACAGACCGCTCTATAACAGACCGCTCTATAACAGACCTCTCTATAACAGACCTCTCTATAACAGACTGCTCCGCTCTATAACAGACCGCTCTATAACAGACCGCTCTATAACAGACCGCTGTGCTCTAACAGACCGCTGTGCTCTATAACAGACCGCTCTATAACAGACCGCTGTGCTCTATAACAGACCGCTCTATAACAGACCGCTGTGCTCTATAACAGACCGCTCTATAACAGACCGCTGTGCTCTATAACAGACCTCTCTATAACAGACCGCTGTGCTCTATAACAGACCGCTCTATAACAGACCGCTGTGCTCTATAACAGACCGCTCTATAACAGACCGCTCTATAACAGACCGCTCTATAACAGACCGCTCTGCTCTATCTCCCTACAACGACCACCTAGCCAGACTTTATCCCTTACATAAAGGAGGTGAATTATCTCCCTACAACGACCACCTAGCCAGACATTATCCCTTACATAAAGGAGGTGAATTATCTCCCTACAACGACCACCTAGCCAGACATTATCCCTTACATAAAGGAGGTGAATTATCTCCCTACAACGACCACCTAGCCAGACATTATCCCTTACATAAAGGAGGTGAATTATCTCCCTACAACGACCAGCTAGCCAGACATTATCCCTTACATAAAGGAGGTGAATTATCTCCCTACAACGACCACCTAGCCAGACATTATCCCTTACATAAAGGAGGTGAATTATCTCCCTACAACGACCACCTAGCCAGACATTATCCCTTACATAAAGGATGTGAATTATCTCCCTACAACGACCACCTAGCCAGACTTTATCCCTTACATAAAGGAGATGAATTATCTCCCTACGACCACCTAGCCAGACATTATCCCTTACATAAAGGAGGTGAATTATCTCCCTACAACGACCACCTAGCCAGACATTATCCCTTACATAAAGGATGTGAATTATCTCCCTACAACGACCACCTAGCCAGACATTATCCCTTACATAAAGGAGGTGAATTATCTCCCTACAACGACCACCTAGCCAGACATTATCCCTTACATAAAGGAGGTGAATTATCTCCCTACAACGGCCACCTAGCCAGACATTATCCCTTACATAAAGGAGGTGAATTATCTCCCTACAACGACCACCTAGCCAGACATTATCCCTTACATAAAGGAGGTGAATTATCTCCCTACAACGACCACCTAGCCTGACATTATCCCTTACATAAAGGAGGTGAATTATCTCCCTACAACAGCCACCTAGCCAGACATTATCCCTTACATAAAGGAGGTGAATTATCTCCCTACAACGACCACCTAGCCAGACATTATCCCTTACATAAAGGAGGTGAATTATCTCCCTACAACGACCACCTAGCCAGACATTATCCCTTACATAAAGGAGGTGAATTATCTCCCTACGACCACCTAGCCAGACATTATCCCTTACTTATAAAAATAAATGCACACTTTAAACTTAGTTTATAGTCGTATCACCAAAATGCAGAGGTTGTGACCTCTTTGAAATAAATCATTTTATACTTTCAAAAATAGAATAGAAATAGCAAATGTACAAGCTCACAAAACGTCACATGTCACAACACATTATTACAGCACGTCAAGTGTTACGACCTCAAGATAATAGTGATTATATCAGATAATAGTGATTGTATCAGATCATTGTGCTGATCATCCAATCAGATAAGGCCCACCTGCTGCGCTCCGGCTCTAGGCCGCCGCCCACCCAGAGGGAGGCAGAGCTCCGAGGAGGAAGGGGCGGAGTCAGGCCCACGATGGAGTCCCACGCCGAGGAGGAGGCGTGGCCTGTGGCTTTCAGGGTGGCGGCCTGGAAGGACCATATATGGAAATCACATGTCAGGTTATTGTGGCCACAGGAAGGACCATATATGGAGTCACATGTCAGGTTATTGTGGCCACAGGAAGGACCATATATGGAGTCACATGTCAGGTTATTGTGGCCACAGGAAGGACCATATATGGAGTCACATGTCAGGGTGTCTCCATTGGCTATAAGCCACTGGTTCCCAAAGTGGGGTCCGGGGACCCCAGGGGACGATGATGTAATAACTGTGATTAAGACGATGATGTAATAAGTGATGATGTAATAAGTGATGATGTAATAAGTGATGATGTAATACCTGGCAGAGCGACGGCGTTCGCTCGCTGACGATGTCGTCCCAGGAAGACGAGGAGGAGGCGGGGTCTATTTTCAGGGCGGAGCTCTGTGACGGGGGGCGGGGCTTACGCTCGCTGACCACGGCGTCCCAGGAGGAGGAGGAAGAGGAGGAGTCTGTTTTCAGGGCGGTGGTCTGGGATGGGCGTGGCTTCCTGTCGCTGCGAAGACCAATCAGGGATCATTAACACCGTTAATATGGCCCCACAGCGCCATCTTGTGGAGGGCTCTCGACGCCACAAGTGTATTTTCGACAGCGAGCACGTTTAGTTTTAAAGCCGATTTGGCCGGAAAACCGAGAATCAGGAAGTAAAAACCTGCTGTAAAACCCATTCTGACCTGAGATCAGATTCTAAAAATGTCTTCTACATCCTGACAGTTTTCTGAAAAAGCTGTTTCTATGTCAGCCGTTCTTCGATTTTTCAAAAATAGCAGACCTACAAGCTCGTAGCACGCCACTCGGTGGCGCGCTATGAGCTTGTAGATCTGCTATTTTTGAGTGGTGCAACCACTCAAAGGAACAGCAATGTCCGTGACACCTATGTTTGTGACGTGTTTGTTTGTGTGTGACTCATGTGTGACTCATGAGTACCAGTAGGGGCGCTGTTGTGCCAGAAACAGAGACAGAGATATAGTATTGCACTGTTGCCTGTTAATTACAGAGAGAGAGAGAGAGAGAGAGAGAGAGAGAGAGAGAGGGGGGGGGGGGGGGGAGGGGAGTTGCACCACTCAGTTCACACGGGTGTGATTTTCAATAGCTAGAGCATAACATAATGCTAACACCAAAAGGAGTTCCCGCCCAGAATGGGTTAACAAACATGAACACGTCGGTACCTGTCTGAGGCGTTGCGGTACCACGAGTAGCTGCTATGCTGCGCCGTCTCACCTGAGCACGCACACACACACACACGCACACGCGCACGCACACACACACACACACGCACACACACAGAGAGAGAACAGGGTTTTTTATCACAATGTCATACATCCATCCATCCATCTTCAACCGCTTATCCGTAGTCGGGTCGCGGGGGCAACAGCTCCACCAGAGAGCTACAGACTTCCCTCTCCAGAGCAACATTAGTGACTTCCTCCTGAGATGAGGTCACGGCGCTGCGAGATGAGGTCACAGCGCTGCAAGATGCTGTCACAGTTAAATTACCTGCTCCTCCAGTGCTGCGAGATGAGGTCACGGCGCTGCGAGATGATGTCACAGCGCTGCGAGATGAGGTCACAGCGCTGCGCGATGAGGTCACAGGCTTGGACTCCTCGTCGCTGTCGAAGCCGAACGGGTCTTCATGGTCTTCGTCTGGGGGAGGGGGAGGGGGGGATATGGAAGAATATAACATCACCACAAATGATCACAAATGATCACAATACAGCAGTATCACCTAGCTCTGGTCCATAGCCTTCTACTGCTTCTACCATTCTGCCCTGCAGTATAAGGCTATGGGACTTTCGGTTTTAAATCTCAAATCGAAATCAGACCAGCCTCTCCTCTTTAGTGGAAATCTCACGAACGTTTGACCTACTCACCAATACAAAGACGGGTTGTGTCAATAGAAAGCCTACTTTCCTTAGTAGACGCACTCTTCGATTTGAGATTTAAAACCGAAAGTCCCATAGCCTTATACTGCAGGGCAGAATGGTAGAAGCAGTAGAAGGCTATGGACCAGAGCTAAGTATCACCATACACAATGTTATCAGGGTATCTTTAGGGGTATTGATGGAGTTACTCGACAGTACAACGGTACAACCACCTACAAGGTAACAGAAACAACAGTAAAACAATAATTCCCCAATGATCATTTTCTCCAACTGAAGTTAGTAGAATCTGGTCTCAGGTCTAAATGGGTTACATTTATTTCACAGTCTAGTTTTTTTCATTCGTCGACTAAAATCGCGACCCACCCGTAGCGGCGGCGGCCTCCTGGAGGCGGGGCCTCTTGCGGACGACCTCGTGGTTCTTCTTGGCGGTCCGTCCCGTGTGGTGGTGGGGGGGGGTCCCGGCGGCGGGGGGAGCGGGCCTCTTGGAGCCCAGGACGGCAGCCTTGTAGGTGGTCTTTCCCCACTTGGTGCTCAGAGACGTGGCGCGCTGCTTATTGGACGACGACGACGAGAGGACCTCGTCGAACTTGGACTCTCCTCCCCCTCCTCCGCCCGAAGCTCCGCCCCCACCGCCCGCCGCCTTGCGGCTGTACGTCTTGCCGAACCGCGACGTCATTGTTGCAGCGCCGTCATGTTATAGACCTGGAAATATATAATACATATATATATATATAAACATATTATAGACCTGTGAATATAATACAATATGTATAAACAAACTAGGTGGTTTACGGCTGTTCCGTGACCGCGGAGTGCAAAGGTCCGTTTCTCAATGGATTTGTCATCTAGGAGGTTATTAAACAAATGAACTGAGCCACGGACCAACGTTTGATGACATTTAGCCTCTCAGACCCATTTGAGCCACGGACCACCATTTGATGACATTTAGCCTCTCAGACCCATTTGAGCCACGGACCACCGTTTGATGACATTTAGCCTCTCAGACCCATCTGAGCCACGTACCACCGTTTGATGACATTTAGCCTCTCAGACCCATCTGAGCCACGGACCACCATTTAATGACATTTAGCCTCTCAGACCCATCTGAGCCACGGACCACCATTTAATGACATTTAGCCTATCAGACCCATTTGAGCCACGGACCACCGTTTGATGACATTTAGCCTCTCAGACCCATTTGAGCCACGGACCACCATCTGATGACATTTAGCCTCTCAGACCCATTTGAGCCACGGACCACCATCTGATGACATTTAGCCTCTCAGACCCATTTGAGCCACGGACCACCATCTGATGACATTTAGCCTCTCAGACCCATTTGAGCCACGGACCACCATCTGATGACATTTAGCCTCTCAGACCCATTTGAGCCACGGACCACCATCTGATGACATTTAGCCTCTCAGACCCATTTGAGCCAAGGACCACCATTTAATGACATTTAGCCTCTCAGACCCATTTGAGCCACGGACCACCATTTGATGACATTTAGCCTCTCAGACCCATCTGAGCCACGGACCACCATTTAATGACATTTAGCCTCTCAGACCCATCTGAGCCACGGACCACCATCTGATGACATTTAGCCCCTCAGACCCATCTGAGCCACGGACCACCATTTAATGACATTTAGCCTCTCAGATCCATTTGAGCCACGGACCACCATTTGATGACATTTAGCCTCTCAGACCCATCTGAGCCACGGACCACCATCTGATGACATTTAGCCTCTCAGACCCATCTGAGCCACGGACCACCATTTGATGACAATTTAGCCTCTCAGACCCATCTGAGCCACGGACCACCATTTAATGACATTTAGCCCCTCAGACCCATCTGAGCCACGGACCACCATTTAATGACATTTAGCCTCTCAGATCCATTTGAGCCACGGACCACCATTTGATGACATTTAGCCTCTCAGACCCATCTGAGCCACGGACCACCATCTGATGACATTTAGCCTCTCAGACCCATCTGAGCCACGGACCAACATTTAGCCTCTCAGATGTTGGTACGATTAGGAGAGATAACAGGCAAACGATCAAAATAACAATTATTTTACATTCTCAATTTGTGTAAACTTTACATGTAAATTAAGACATTAAGTAATACAGATGTTTAACAATGTAACTCTTGAGAGCATAAAATGAAACCAAATGGACCCGTCACGGTCCAGTTGGTTTCACTTTACACTCTCAAGAGTTAAAGATCTAAAAAGGGTCCATTTGGTTTCATTTTACACTCTCAAGAGTTAAAGATCTAAAAAGGGTCCATTTGGTTTCACTTTACACTCTCAAGAGTTAAAGATCTAAAAAGGCTCCATTTGGTTTCATTTTACACTCTCAAGAGTTAAAGATCTAAAAAGGGTCCATTTGGTTTCACTTTACACTCTCAAGAGTTAAAGATCTAAAAAGGGTCCATTTGGTTTCACTTTACACTCTCAAGAGTTAAAGATCTAAAAAGGGTCCATTTGGTTTCATTTTACACTCTCAAGAGTTAAAGATCTAAAAAGGGTCCATTTGGTTTCACTTTACACTCTTAAGAGTTAAAGATCTAAAAAGGGTCCATTTGGTTTCACTTTACACTCTCAAGAGTTAAAGATCTAAAAAGGGTCCATTTGGTTTCATTTTACACTCTCAAGAGTTAAAGATCTAAAAAGGGTCCATTTGGTTTCACTTTACACTCTCAAGAGTTAAAGATCTAAAAAGGGTCCATTTGGTTTCACTTTACACTCTCAAGAGTTAAAGATCTAAAAAGGGTCCATTTGGTTTCATTTTACACTCTCAAGAGTTAAAGATCTAAAAAGGGTCCATTTGGTTTCACTTTACACTCTTAAGAGTTAAAGATCTAAAAAGGGTCCATTTGGTTTCACTTTACACTCTCAAGAGTTAAAGATCTAAAAAGGGTCCATTTGGTTTCATTTTACACTCTCAAGAGTTAAAGATCTAAAAAGGGTCCATTTGGTTTCATTTTACACTCTCAAGAGTTAAAGATCTAAAAAGGGTCCATTTGGTTTCACTTTACACTCTCAAGAGTTAAAGATCTAAAAAGGGTCCATTTGGTTTCATTTTACACTCTCAAGAGTTAAAGATCTAAAAAGGGTCCATTTGGTTTCATTTTACACTCTCAAGAGTTAAAGATCTAAAAAGGGTCCATTTGGTTTCATTTTACACTCTCAAGAGTTAAAGATCTAAAAAGGGTCCATTTGGTTACCAACTCATCATAATGTAGCTGCATGGGGACCACCTGGAACCCCCTCGGGGACCACTGCTTGAGAACCACTGATTAAGGGCGATAAAGCCATTCAAATCTTAAATTCTTTACATGTGATGTTGATGCCTGTTCAAATCTATAGCAGATATATGCCATGTTATGACCCGGTAGATCTGCTCATTTCTGTTCAAATCTATAGCAGATATATGCCATGTTATGACCCGGTAGATCTGCTCATTTCTGTTCAAATCTATAGCAGGTATATGCCATGTTATGACCCGGTAGATCTGCTCATTTCTGTTCAAATCTATAGCAGATATATGCCATGTTATGACCCGGTAGATCTGCTCATTTCTGTTCAAATCTATAGCAGATATATGCCATGTTATGACCCGGTAGATCTGCTCATTTCTGTTCAAATCTATAGCAGATATATGCCATGTTATGACCCGGTAGATCTGCTCATTTTGGGGGGGGAAATCTTTGAATGTATAGATTTTTCTTTAAATAAAACATCTTTAACTCAAATCTTTGCTTCTGGGGGTCCCTGCCCTGGAACAACATATTTTGACATGGGAGGGGGGGGGGGGGGGGGGGGGTATTAAAAAGGTATCAGAAGCATCACTGATATACAAACATGACATGGGAGGGGGGGGGGGGGGGGTACTGATATACAAACATGAGTCTATCGGGGGGGGGGGGTTATTAAAAAGGTATCAGAAATTCAGAAGCATCACTGATATACAAACATGAGTCTATCAGAGGTATCAGAAGCATCACTGATATACAAACATGGGAGGGGGGGGGGAGCATCACTGATATACAAACATGGGAGGGGGGGGGGGGGAGCATCACTGATATACAAACATGGGAGGGGGGGGGGGGAGCATCACTGATATACAAACATGGGAGGGGGGGGGGGGAGCATCACTGATATACAAACATGGGAGGGGGGGGGGAGCATCACTGATATACAAACATGGGAGGGGGGGGGGGGGAGCATCACTGATATACAAACATGGGAGGGGGGGGGGAGCATCACTGATATACAAACATGGGAGGGGGGGGGAAGCATCACTGATATACAAACATGGGAGGGGGGGGGGAAGCATCACTGATATACAAACATGGGAGGGGGGGGGGGGAGCATCACTGATATACAAACATGGGAGGGGGGGGGGAGCATCACTGATATACAAACATGGGAGGGGGGGGGGGGGGGAGCATCACTGATATACAAACATGGGAGGGGGGGGGGAGCATCACTGATATACAAACATGGGAGGGGGGGGGAAGCATCACTGATATACAAACATGGGAGGGGGGGGGGAGCATCACTGATATACAAACATGGGAGGGGGGGGGGGGGAGCATCACTGATATACAAACATGGGAGGGGGGGGGAAGCATCACTGATATACAAACATGGGAGGGGGGGGGGGAGCATCACTGATATACAAACATGGGAGGGGGGGGGGGCATCACTGATATACAAACATGGGAGGGGGGGGGGGGAGCATCACTGATATACAAACATGGGAGGGGGGGGGGAGCATCACTGATATACAAACATGGGAGGGGGGGGGGGAGCATCACTGATATACAAACATGGGAGGGGGGGGGGGGGGAGCATCACTGATATACAAACATGGGAGGGGGGGGGGAAGCATCACTGATATACAAACATGGGAGGGGGGGGAGCATCACTGATATACAAACATGGGAGGGGGGGGGAAGCATCACTGATATACAAACATGGGAGGGGGGGGGGGGGGAGCATCACTGATATACAAACATGGGAGGGGGGGGGGGAGCATCACTGATATACAAACATGGGAGGGGGGGGGGAAGCATCACTGATATACAAACATGGGAGGGGGGGGGGGGGGAGCATCACTGATATACAAACATGGGAGGGGGGGGGGGGAGCATCACTGATATACAAACATGGGAGGGGGGGGGGGAAGCATCACTGATATACAAACATGGGAGGGGGGGGGGGGGGGAGCATCACTGATATACAAACATGGGAGGGGGGGGGGGAGCATCACTGATATACAAACATGGGAGGGGGGGGGGAAGCATCACTGATATACAAACATGGGAGGGGGGGGGGGGGAGCATCACTGATATACAAACATGGGAGGGGGGGGGGGAAGCATCACTGATATACAAACATGGGAGGGGGGGGGGGGGGAGCATCACTGATATACAAACATGGGAGGGGGGGGGGGAGCATCACTGATATACAAACATGGGAGGGGGGGGGGAGCATCACTGATATACAAACATGGGAGGGGGGGGGGGGAGCATCACTGATATACAAACATGGGAGGGGGGGGGGGCATCACTGATATACAAACATGGGAGGGGGGGGGGGAGCATCACTGATATACAAACATGGGAGGGGGGGGGGGCATCACTGATATACAAACATGGGAGGGGGGGGGAGCATCACTGATATACAAACATGGGAGGGGGGGGGGAAGCATCACTGATATACAAACATGGGAGGGGGGGGGGAGCATCACTGATATACAAACATGGGAGGGGGGGGGGGAGCATCACTGATATACAAACATGGGAGGGGGGGGGGGGGAGCATCACTGATATACAAACATGGGAGGGGGGGGGGGAGCATCACTGATATACAAACATGGGAGGGGGGGGGGGGAGCATCACTGATATACAAACATGGGAGGGGGGGGGGGCATCACTGATATACAAACATGGGAGGGGGGGGGGGAGCATCACTGATATACAAACATGGGAGGGGGGGGGGGCATCACTGATATACAAACATGGGAGGGGGGGGGGCATCACTGATATACAAACATGGGAGGGGGGGGGGCATCACTGATATACAAACATGGGAGGGGGGGGGGGCATCACTGATATACAAACATGGGAGGGGGGGGGAGCATCACTGATATACAAACATGGGAGGGGGGGGGGGCATCACTGATATACAAACATGGGAGGAGGGGGGGGGGAGCATCACTGATATACAAACATGGGAGGGGGGGGGAAGCATCACTGATATACAAACATGGGAGGGGGGGGGGGGGGAGCATCACTGATATACAAACATGGGAGGGGGGGGGGAGCATCACTGATATACAAACATGGGAGGGGGGGGGAAGCATCACTGATATACAAACATGGGAGGGGGGGGGGGGGAGCATCACTGATATACAAACATGGGAGGGGGGGGGGGAGCATCACTGATATACAAACATGGGAGGGGGGGGGGGGAAGCATCACTGATATACAAACATGGGAGGGGGGGGGGGGGGAGCATCACTGATATACAAACATGGGAGGGGGGGGGGAGCATCACTGATATACAAACATGGGAGGGGGGGGGAAGCATCACTGATATACAAACATGGGAGGGGGGGGGGGGAGCATCACTGATATACAAACATGGGAGGGGGGGGGGGAAGCATCACTGATATACAAACATGGGAGGGGGGGGGGGGGGGAGCATCACTGATATACAAACATGGGAGGGGGGGGGGAGCATCACTGATATACAAACATGGGAGGGGGGGGGGGGGAGCATCACTGATATACAAACATGGGAGGGGGGGGGGCATCACTGATATACAAACATGGGAGGGGGGGGGGAGCATCACTGATATACAAACATGGGAGGGGGGGGGGGCATCACTGATATACAAACATGGGAGGGGGGGGGAGCATCACTGATATACAAACATGGGAGGGGGGGGGAAGCATCACTGATATACAAACATGGGAGGGGGGGGGGGAGCATCACTGATATACAAACATGGGAGGGGGGGGGGAGCATCACTGATATACAAACATGGGAGGGGGGGGGGGGGAGCATCACTGATATACAAACATGGGAGGGGGGGGGGAGCATCACTGATATACAAACATGGGAGGGGGGGGGGGGGAGCATCACTGATATACAAACATGGGAGGGGGGGGGGCATCACTGATATACAAACATGGGAGGGGGGGGGGGAGCATCACTGATATACAAACATGGGAGGGGGGGGGGCATCACTGATATACAAACATGGGAGGGGGGGGGGGCATCACTGATATACAAACATGGGAGGGGGGGGGGCATCACTGATATACAAACATGGGAGGGGGGGGGGCATCACTGATATACAAACATGGGAGGGGGGGGGAGCATCACTGATATACAAACATGGGAGGGGGGGGGGCATCACTGATATACAAACATGGGAGGGGGGGGGGCATCACTGATATACAAACATGGGAGGGGGGGGGAAGCATCACTGATATACAAACATGGGAGGGGGGGGAGCATCACTGATATACAAACATGGGAGGGGGGGGGGGGGGGAGCATCACTGATATACAAACATGGGAGGGGGGGGGGGGAGCATCACTGATATACAAACATGGGAGGGGGGGGGGGGGGAGCATCACTGATATACAAACATGGGAGGGGGGGGGGCATCACTGATATACAAACATGGGAGGGGGGGGGAAGCATCACTGATATACAAACATGGGAGGGGGGGGGGAAGCATCACTGATATACAAACATGGGAGGGGGGGGGGGAGCATCACTGATATACAAACATGGGAGGGGGGGGGAGCATCACTGATATACAAACATGGGAGGGGGGGGGGGGGGAGCATCACTGATATACAAACATGAGTCTATCAGAAAACTGTCAGCATTTAGAGGGAGATATTTGTATGATCAGCCTTTGACCAACACCTTTGACCCCTGGGGGTCCTTGAGGGAGTTCCAGGGGGTCCCTAGCTCAATTAGAGATAGTTACAGGAGTTCCAGGGGGTCCCTAGCTCAATTAGAGATAGTTACAGGAGTTCCAGGGGGTCCCTAGCTCAATTAGAGATAGTTACAGGAGTTCCAGGGGGTCCCTAGCTCAATTAGAGATAGTTACAGGAGTTCCAGGGGGTCCCTAGCTCAATTAGAGATAGTTACAGGAGTTCCAGGGGGTCCCTAGCTCAATTAGAGATAGTTACAGGAGTTCCAGGGGGTCCCTAGCTCAATTAGAGATAGTTACAGCAGGAGTTCCAGGGGGTCCCTAGCTCAATTAGAGATAGTTACAGGAGTTCTCAATTAGAGATAGTTACAGGAGTTCCAGGGGGTCCCTAGCTCAATTAGAGATAGTTACAGGAGTTCCAGGGGGTCCCTAGCTCAATTAGAGATAGTTACAGGAGTTCCAGGGGGTCCCTAATCAAATCAAACTTTATTTATAGAGCACATTTACAAAGACCAGAAGGTCACCCAAAGTGCTGAACATGAACATATAACAGGGTTAGGGGGTTAGGGTTAGGGGGTTAAAGTGCTGAACATGAACATATAACGGGGTTAGGGTTAGGGGGTTAAAGTGCTGAACATGAACATATAACAGGGTTAGGGTTAGGGGGTTAAAGTGCTGAACATGAACATATAACAGGGTTAGGGTTAGGGGGTTAAAGTGCTGAACATGAACATATAACAGGGTTAGGGGGTTAGGGTTAGGGGGTTAAAGTGCTGAACATGAACATATAACGGGGTTAGGGTTAGGGGGTTAAAGTGCTGAACATGAACATATAACAGGGTTAGGGTTAGGGGGTTAAAGTGCTGAACATGAACATATAACAGGGTTAGGGGGTTAGGGTTAGGGGGTTAAAGTGCTGTACATGAACATATAACAGGGTTAGGGGGTTAGGGTTAGGGTTAGGGGGTTAAAGTGCTGTACATGAACATATAACAGGGTTAGGGGGTTAGGGTTAGGGTTAGGGGGTTAAAGTGCTGTACATGAACATATAACAAGCATACAATCAACACAAACAATATAGTAAAACAACATTGAAGCAACACAAGTATTTAGACAGGATAACTAGGTCAAACAACATTGAATGCCAGGGAGAAAAGATGTGTTTTAAGCAAAGATTTAAAAGCCTCTAAGGAGCGGGCAGACTTAATGTATAGGGGTAAACAGTTCCAGAGTTTGGGGCCGGCCACTGAAAAAGCACGGTCGCCTCTGGACCTGTAATTAGAATTTGGCACGGTCAGGAGCCGCTGGTCAGCTGACCTCAGGGCCCTGGCTGGGGAGTATGGGTCCATTAGGACCGATAGATACAGGGGGGCCAAACCATTAAGGGCTTTAAAAACAAATAATAAAATCTTAAAATCAATTCTGAATTTAACAGGTAGCCAGTGGAGTGAGGCCCTAGCTCAATTAGAGATAGTTACAGGAGTTCCAGGGGGTCCCTAGCTCAATTAGAGATGGTTACAAATGGACCCTTATGGGTCTGTAACTCAGAGAGTGTACAAATGGACCCTAACGGGTCCATTTGGTTCCATTTGTACACTCTCAGAGTTAAATTAACAGTGGTTTTACAATATAAATTGGGGTAGAAATGCCATTAAATCGGGGGTCCGTAGCATAATGCGTGTTAATTTGGGGGTCCATGAAATTAATATGTTTCGGAATCACTGATAGAGCCGTAAAAATCCTCCCTTATCGGGGTCACTGGCATATGTTTTCAAATGGGGGTCCGTGGCCTAATAAATGTTGATTTGGGGGTCCTTGACGCGAAAAAGTTTGGGAACCACTGCCTTTGACTTCTTCACAAAACAAACAATGAATGTCACTTTGTTTGTTTACACAATATCCGTATATCTAAAACCGTGGTTTTCAACCAGTGGTCCTTGAGGGGGTTCCAGGTGGTCCCCATGTGGTCCGGGGACCCCCAGGGGTCCTTGAGGGGGTTCCAGGTGGTCCCCATTCAGCTATATGATGGAGAGGTGGTAACCAAATGGACCCTTATTAGATCTTCAACTCCTGGGAGCGTAACATGAAACCACTCAGGAGTTAAATTCTTAAACGTCTGCATTACTGATTTTACAAGAATTCTACACCAGTGGTTCCCAACGTGGGGTCCAGGGACCCCCAGGGGTCCTTGAGGGAGTTCCAGGGGGTCCCCAGCTAAATGATAGTTAGGAACCAAATGGACCCTTATTGGTCTGTAACTCTGAGTGAACAGATCGAACCAAATGGACCCTAATGGGTCTGTAACTCTGAGTGAACAGATCGAACCAAATGGACCCTTATGGGTCTGTGACTCTGAGTGAACAGATGGAACCAAATGGACCCTTATGGGTCTGTAACTCTGAGTGAACAGATGGAACCAAATGGACCCTTATGGGTCTGTAACTCTGAGTGAACAGATGGAACCAAATGGACCCTCAGAGTTAAATTAACTTTGATTTAAATTTACAATATAAATTGGGGGTCCTCGACATGAAAAAACTGCTGCCCACAATTAGAGAATGCAGAATAGTTATTTTGATCAGTGTTGCCCCCCCCCCCCTTTTTCCCCTCACTGTATATGTTTATTTTCCCTTTTTACCTCATCTATGATGATTTCCTGTTTTGACTATATATATAGTTGTTTATACTCGTACGTCTCTAATTGTTTTAATGAATTGAACAAGGTGGACCCTCTTGTAAACAAGTGTAATGCTTTATGGTGTCCACTCACAGTTAACAGTCTTTGTATTGAGGTGTACTTGAAATGTACTGTAATTCTGCAAACTGTTAATAAATCAATCAATCAATCAATCAATGCCTGTTATCTCTCCTAATGGTACCAACATAAATACAGCATGGAACTGTGGACAGAATCTGATCCAACAACAACAATTTAGTTTTGGGTCTGAGAGGCTAAATGTCATCACATGGTGGTCCGTGGCTCAGATGGGTCTGAGAGGCTAAATGTCGTCAAATGGTGGTCCGTGGCTCAGATGGGTCTGAGAGGCTAAATGTCATCAAACGGTGGTCCGTGGCTCAGATGGGTCTGAGGCTAAATGTCATTAAATGGTGGTCCGTGGCTCAGATGGGTCTGAGAGGCTAAATGTCATCAAACGGTGGTCCGTGGCTCAGATGGGTCTGAGAGGCATCAGATGGTGGTCCGTGGCTCAGATGGGTCTGAGAGGCTAAATGTCATCAAACGGTGGTACGTGGCTCAAATGCTGAATTAATAAAGATTCTGTAACAACAATGAATGTTCTGTAGCAGCTTCCAACCGTTAGCATTAGCATGCTAGCGTGCTGTGATGGAAGTGAAGCTAATCAAAACAAACACAGCAAGAAGAGCAACAACAAACAGAGCAAACACATTAAAACATAAACATTAGAAGCATCTAAACGTCTTTACAACAAACTGACACACCTGACCGTTGAACGGCTGCTTGTTTTAACACTTCCAACTTGTTGTTCTAACGCTGTTGTACTCTCTGGAAACACCAGCTAACAAGCTAACAACACAACGTTAGGCGGACGGGGAGGCTAAGCTAAAGCTAACAACACAACGTTAGGTGGACGGGGAGGCTAAGCTAACGCTAACAACACAGCGTTAAGACGGACGGGGAGGCTAAGCTAACGCTAACAACACAACGTTAGGCGGACGGGGAGGCTAAGCTAACAACACAACGTTAGGCGGACGGGGAGGCTAAGCTAACAACACAACGTTAGGCGGACGGGGAGGCTAAACTAAGCTAACAACACAACGTTAGGCGGACGGGGAGGCTAAGCTAAAGCTAAGCTAACAACACAGGCTAACAAAGCTTTATTTTACTCACGCTTCAAAATGACGTATAGAAACACGTGTTTTTTCCGCCGTGTGTGTTTCTTTTTTACACCAACTGGAAACAAAGTGTCCAACACGGTTAATACGTCACGACTTTAGTGAGAAAGACGTCATTTTTAACGTTAACGTTAATAAACACTAAACAGTCGAGCTGCTCGCACTGCTCACAGCTGCCTGTCACTCAAACAAACAGAACCTTTCTATTGGCTGGCTGCTATGCGCGCACATCCGGATGCTCGAATGTCACGCCCACTAACCGTATCCGGTTGTTGGAAAGAAAGACGTTTCCGTTTCCGCTTTCTTAAACCGGACATATGACTAAAATAAAGACTAAATATTATTGTCAACAAATAAAAACAAAGCTACGAAACTCTGACTAAATAAGCTATTTGACTAAATATAACTTTAGCTATGATGACTAAAGCTAAGACTAAATATACTGACAATTGCGTTAACAAATAAAAACTAGACTAAAATGTCAGGGAGGGACTAGTGGAGAAGAGATCCAGTAGAACTAAATGTCAGGGAGGGACTAGTGGAGAAGAGATCCAGTAGAACTAAATGTCAGGGAGGGACTAGTGGAGAAGAGATCCAGTAGAACTAAATGTCAGGGAGGGACTAGTGGAGAAGAGATCCAGTAGAACTAAATGTCAGGGAGGGACTAGTGGAGAAGAGATCCAGTAGAACTAAATGTCAGGGAGGGACTAGTGGAGAAGAGATCCAGTAGAACTAAATGTCAGGGAGGGACTAGTGGAGAAGAGATCCAGTAGAACTAAATGTCAGGGAGGGACTATTGGAGAAGAGATCCAGTAGAACTAAATGTCAGGGAGGGACTAGTGGAGAAGAGATCCAGTAGAACTAAATGTCAGGGAGGGACTAGTGGAGAAGAGATCCAGTAGAACTAAATGTCAGGGAGGGACTAGTGGAGAAGAGATCCAGTAGAACTAAATGTCAGGGAGGGACTAGTGGAGAAGAGATCCAGTAGAACTAAATGTCAGGGAGGGACTAGTGGAGAAGAGATCCAGTAGAACTAAATGTCAGGGAGGGACTAGTGGAGAAGAGATCCAGTAGAACTAAATGTCAGGGAGGGACTAGTGGAGAAGAGATCCAGTAGAACTAAATGTCAGGGAGGGACTAGTGGAGAAGAGATCCAGTAGAACTAAATGTCAGGGAGGGACTAGTGGAGAAGAGATCCAGTAGAACTGAATGTCAGGGAGGGACTAGTGGAGAAGAGATCCAGTAGAACTAAATGTCAGGGAGGGACTAGTGGAGAAGAGATCCAGTAGAACTAAATGTCAGGGAGGGACTAGTGGAGAAGAGATCCAGTAGAACTGAAAGTCAAGTCATTTTATGCTTGGTTGCACTCGGATGTTTGCTCTGAAAATATTTTCAGCACGCAATCAAGTGTAAAATCAGGCACATTGTTCTACTCCGTTAATAGGGGGATAAAATACTTAATTAAACAGCATGTATACTTCTATTGATGAATTGATTGATTTGGGGCGACTGTGGCTCAGGAGGTAGAGCAGGTCATCCAATGATCCATGGGTCGGCGGTTCGAATCCCGGCTCCTCCTGTCTACATGTCGAAGTGTCCTTGAGCAAGACACTGAACCCCAAATTGCTCCCGATGTGCTGGTTGGTACCTTGCATGGCTTCCGCCGCAATCGGTGTATGAATGTGTGTGAATGGGTGAATGTAATGCACCATCTATGTAAAGCGGCGCTATATAAATGCACCATTTACCATTTATTGATTAATATATTGATTGAAGTATTTATTAACAGTTTGCAGAATTACAGTACATTTCAAGCACAACTCAATACAAAAAACTGAGTGGACGGCCAATAAAGCACTAGACTTGTTTACAAAGTCCACAGAGTTACCGTGTTGCTTACACACACACACCCCCCCTAGTGTTAGTCCACAGAGTTACCGTGCTTACACACACACACACACACCCTAGTGTTTAGATATGTGACAGTCATTCAGTAGGTAGATATGTACAGTAGACATACAGTATAGTACAGTAGATAATATGTACAGTAGATATGTGACAGTCATTCATTTGTATCAGACAATGCAAACCCATTTGTGACCCATTGTGACTTCAGTTCCATGCCAGTGCACTGCTGCCACCTGCTGGTGGTGTCTGTCCTCTGCAGGGTATACGGTTCTCTCATAAAGGAGGTGTCGAGTTAGACTGGCATAATATTATAATAGTCAGGGACAGACAGCTAGGGGTCCTCAGCGTGGACACTAGGGGTCCCCAACGTGGACAGACAGGGGTCCCCAACATGGACACTAGGGGTCCTCAGCGTGGACACTAGGGGTCCCCGACTCCGGTGATAAAATGGCCACCAACGTAATCAAAAAAGTCAACCAAAGAACAAGATTCCTTTACAGTCACAGGATCTCACTGGTCAACAAAAACCCCTTGAAGACCTTAACAGGAGCCCTCGTACAAGGCTTCTTTGACTATACATGCACCTCCTGGTACCACAGCACCTCAAAGGCCCTTAAAACTAGGCTCCAAACTTCCCAAAACAAACTGGTCAGGCTCCTACTTGGCCTCACCCCCCGAACCCACCTCACCCCTGCCCACTTTGACAGACTGGAATGGCTTAGGGTCGACGACAGAGTACAGCATCTTGCAATGGGTCTGGTCCACAAGATTCGATACTCCACCAAGATACCCATGTACCTGTCTAGATACTTCCTTAATGTTAACGAAGTCCACACCCACAACACCAGAGGGAGTGCAACGAACCATGTACAACCCAGATTCGGCACAAACAAGGGACTAAATTATTTTCGCTCCTATGCCACCAAAATGTGGAACGCCCTACCAACAGTCATTAAGACATGCAAATCCCTTGACTCCTTCAAAACCGCTCTCAAAGGGCACCTACAGACGGCTGCAATTCGAAACTGGCCCCCGTAAAAATCTGAATCCCCCACCACCCCCCCACTTTTTTTCCCCCTCACTGTATATGTCTCTTTTCCCTTTTTACCTCTATGATGAATTCCTGTTCTGTTCTTTGACTATATAGAAGTGTCTATTTGTACGTCTCTACGGTCTCTAAATGTTTTGATGAATTGAACATGGTGGACCCTCTTGTAAACAAGTGTAATGCTTAATTGGGTCGTTTACTCACAGTCTTTGTATTGAGTTTGTGCTTGAAATGTACTGTAATTCTGCAAACTGTTAATAAATAATTCAATCAATCAATCAATCACTAGGGGTCCTCAACACGTCAATCAATCACTAGGGGTCCTCAACACGTCAATCAATCACTAGGGGTCCTCAACACGTCAATCAATCACTAGGGGTCCTCAACACGTCCGTATGCAAATTCTAGATGTTCTGCTTTCACACCATTATAATGTTCATAACACCGAGTTACTGAACGTCAGTCTCCAGTTTTTTCTTTTCTTTTTTTTAAGCATTAGTTATTGTTCACTGTTCACCATTTCTACAATAAAAAAGCAGGCCTGCATAAAACAAAGGGTTTTGTAGCCATTTACAAACCCAGAAATTATAGCAGAGACAGTATTTAGAATTGAATTATTCTATTTTCAAATTATTGGCGCTTCTTAAAAAAAATAGCATCTCTCATACCAACTGGCTTGTAGGCCAGTGGTTCCCAAAGTGGGGTCCGGGGACCCCTAGGGGTCCTTGTGGGAGTTCCAGGGGGTCCTCAGCTAAATTATAGTTAGGAACCAAATGGACCCTTATGGGTCTGTCACTCTTAGAGTGTACATACTATGGGTAGGCCTATACCAATTTCGCGGTACATTTGAACACTCTCAGAGTTAAATTAATTAAATTAAATTAACTTTGATTTATAGACATTGGGGTCCCACAGATAGAAATGGGGGACGGTAGCCTAATTCAGGTCAAACTGCATGGGGGTCCTTGAAATGAAAATGGTTGAGAATCACTGCTAGAGCTGTAAAGATCTTCTCTTATGTCCTATGGGGGGGTCCCTGAGAATGTCCTATGGGGGGGGTCCCTGTCCTATGTCCTATGGGGGGTCCCTGAGAATGTCCTATGGGGGGGTCCCTGAGAATGTCCTATGGGGGGGTCCCTGAGAATGTCCTATGGGGGGGTCCCTGAGAATGTCCTATGGGGGGGTCCCTGAGAATGTCCTATGGGGGGGTCCCTGTCTTATGTCCTATGGGGGGGTCCCTGTCCTATGTCCTATGGGGGGTCCCTGAGAATGTCCTATGGGGGGTCCCTGTCCTATGGGGGGGTCCCTGTCCTATGGGGGGGTCCCTGTCCTATGGGGGGGTCCCTGTCTTATGTCCTATGGGGGGGTCCCTGAGAATGTCCTATGGGGGGTCCCTGTCCTATGTCCTATGGGGGGGTCCCTGTCTTATGTCCTATGGGGGGGTCCCTGAGAATGTCCTATGGGGGGGTCCCTGAATCCCTGCTAGAGCTGTAAAGATCTTCTCTTATGTCCTATGGGGGGGTCCCTGAGAATGTCCTATGGGGGGGTCCCTGAGAATGTCCTATGGGGGGGTCCCTGAGAATGTCCTATGGGGGGGTCCCTGTCCTATGTCCTATGGGGGGGTCCCTGTCCTATGTCCTATGGGGGGTCCCTGAGAATGTCCTATGGGGGGGGTCCCTGAGAATGTCCTATGGGGGGGTCCCTGTCCTATGGGGGGGTCCCTGTCCTATGTCCTATGGGGGGGTCCCTGAGAATGTCCTATGGGGGGGTCCCTGAGAATGTCCTATGGGGGGGTCCCTGAGAATGTCCTATGGGGGGTCCCTGAGAATGTCCTATGGGGGGGTCCCTGAGAATGTCCTATGGGGGGGTCCCTGAGAATGTCCTATGGGGGGGTCCCTGAGAATGTCCTATGGGGGGGTCCCTGAGAATGTCCTATGGGGGGGTCCCTGAGAATGTCCTATGGGGGGGTCCCTGAGAATGTCCTATGGGGGGGTCCCTGAGAATGTCCTATGGGGGGGTCCCTGAATCCCTGCTAGAGCTGTAAAGATCTTCTCTTATGTCCTATGGGGGGGGTCCCTGTCCTATGGGGGGGTCCCTGAGAATGTCCTATGGGGGGGTCCCTGTCCTATGTCCTATGGGGGGGTCCCTGAGAATGTCCTATGGGGGGGTCCCTGAATCCCTGCTAGAGCCGTAAAGATCTTCTCTTATGTCCTATGGGGGGGTCCCTGTCCTATGTCCTATGGGGGGGTCCCTGTCCTATGTCCTATGGGGGGGTCCCTGAGAATGTCCTATGGGGGGGTCCCTGAGAATGTCCTATGGGGGGGTCCCTGAGAATGTCCTATGGGGGGGTCCCTGAGAATGTCCTATGGGGGGTCCCTGAGAATGTCCTATGGGGGGGTCCCTGAGAATGTCCTATGGGGGGGTCCCTGAGAATGTCCTATGGGGGGGTCCCTGAGAATGTCCTATGGGGGGGGTCCCTGAGAATGTCCTATGGGGGGGTCCCTGAGAATGTCCTATGGGGGGGTCCCTGAGAATGTCCTATGGGGGGGTCCCTGAGAATGTCCTATGGGGGGGTCCCTGAGAATGTCCTATGGGGGGGTCCCTGAATCACTGCTAGAGCCGTAAAGATCTTCTCTTATGTCCTATGGGGGGGTCCCTGAGAATGTCCTATGGGGGGGTCCCTGAGAATGTCCTATGGGGGGGGTCCCTGAGAATGTCCTATGGGGGGGTCCCTGAGAATGTCCTATGGGGGGGTCCCTGAATCCCTGCTAGAGCTGTAAAGATCTTCTCTTATGTCCTATGGGGGGGTCCCTGCACGGGGGTCCGTGGGCTAATGAGTGTCAATTTGGGGGTCCTTGACATGAAAACGTTTGGGAACCACTGTTGTAGGCTACAAAGTGTAATACCAATAATGAATGTAAAAAAAAAAATCGATTACATTGGTGCTCTTTACATTTTGGTGGGTGCTCCTAATTCTTTTCTGGTCCTTTTTCTGGTGCTTTACTTGGTAGCACCAGCTAGTGCTAAACCAGCTAGTGCTAAACCAGCTAGTGCTAAACCAGTTAGTGCTAAACCAGCTAGTGCTAAACCAGCTAGTGCTACCAAGTAAAAAAGTTAATTTCGAGCCCACCTGGGGGTCTATAAATAAATAAATAAATAATTATAATAATATTAGAAAAACATCCCACCAGATTTTACATAGACATTTTTTTCACTTCCGGTTCAGGGGTCGTGAATTTGTCTCCTTCAAAACAAAAGCTCGGCAGAGGAGAATAATTTAATGAATGAATTAAATTAAAACCTTCTCCTGCTCCTCAGGACAGCAGTGGGTCAGCGGGTAGAGCGGTCCCGCTTGGGGAACGGACGGTTCCCGGTTCGATCCCGGCCGGCCTCGCCCCATGGGTCAGTGTGGAAGTGTCCTTGAGCAAGACTCTGGAGTCTGACCCCCCCCCCCCAACTGCTGTTGATGTGCGTGCGTGCGTGCGTGCGTGCAACCCAGTCTCACCCAAACACAGTGAAATAGCACGGAATTGCAATTCTGTGCACTTAGAGAACCCCAAAATCCGTACATATGGCATTGACCTAGTTCACCATGATGGGTGAGTCTAGATGTCATAATTGTTATGCGTACACTAGGGCATTCACTGTTATGCGTACACTAGGGCATTCACTGTTATGCGTACACTAGGGCATTCACTGTTATGCGTACACTAGGGCATCACTTCTAGTCATTTTGACTAGTTTCCTAGTTTATTCGACTAGTCGACTAGTTGTTTAACTATATACCTATTATGTATTTTTCTTTCTTTTTTTTAAATAAATATTTCCTACATTTATAAAACATTCAGACACTGATCTTGAGGTCTACAAAATCGGGGGAAAATAAAAAAATAAAAAAATGTAAAACATTTTTCTTTTTTTTCTTATCAACTAGTCAACTAGTACCAACAAGGTCGACTAGTGGATTTACTAGTCGCTTAATGCCCTAGCGTACACGTGTGCAGACAGTATGCGCCACATCGGGAAGGAAAAACAAAAAGCTCCGGGGTGGGGGGGCCCTTTTGCATGACGGGGGCCCAGGGGCCCATAATTTCTAGATCCTCCTATACGTCATGGCGGGGGCCCAGGGGCCCATCATTTCTAGATCCTCCTATATGTCATGGCGGGGGCCCAGGGGCCCATCATTTCTAGATCCTCCTATATGTCATGGCGGGGGCCCAGGGGCCCATCATTTCTAGATCCTCCTATATGTCATGGCGGGGGCCCAGGGGCCCATCATTTCTAGATCCTCCTATATGTCATGGCAGGGGCCCATCATTTCTAGATCCTCCTATATGTCATGGCGGGGGCCCAGGGGCCCATAATTTCTAGATCCTCCTATATGTCATGGCGGGGGCCCAGGGGCCCATAATTTCTAGATCCTCCTATACGTCATGGCGGGGGCCCAGGGGCCCATCATTTCTAGATCCTCCTATATGTCATGGCGGGGGCCCAGGGGCCCATCATTTCTAGATCCTCCTATATGTCATGGCGGGGGCCCAGGGGCCCATCATTTCTAGATCCTCCTATATGTCATGGCAGGGGCCCATCATTTCTAGATCCTCCTATATGTCATGGCAGGGGCCCATCATTTCTAGATCCTCCTATATGTCATGGCGGGGGCCCAGGGGCCCATCATTTCTAGATCCTCCTATATGTCATGGCGGGGGCCCAGGGGCCCATCATTTCTAGATCCTCCTATATGTCATGGCGGGGGCCCAGGGGCCCATCATTTCTAGATCCTCCTATATGTCATGGCGGGGGCCCAGGGGCCCATCATTTCTAGATCCTCCTATATGTCATGGCGGGGGCCCAGGGGCCCATCATTTCTAGATCCTCCTATATGTCTATGGGGAGGATCTCAGTGTGGTATGAAAGGATTGTTGGGTTGTTAAGGTGCTTTGCATAAATTATAGCCACTATATAAATGCACAAATGCAGTCTCTTTCTCATTTACATATGATAACTTTATATCTGATAATTCATTCATTTACATTTATTTCAATGTCATTTAAATATATAAAGGCCCGGTGTTGGGTCCATTTGGTTCCATACCAGAGCCACGCACGCACGCGCAAACGCACGCACACACGCGCGCACGCACACGCACACACACACACACACGCACGCACACACGCACACACACACACACACACACACACACACACACACACACACACACACACACACACACACACACACACACACACACACACACACACACACACACACACACACACACACACACACACACACACACACACACACACACACACACACATGTACACAGTCATGTCACTGTCCATGTGTTTCCATACCGGAGCCTTATAGGCCAGTCAGTCTAAGACTAAAAAGGGGCGTGGCCAATAAATTGCAATAGTGATCGTTCAAGGTAACATCAAAATTACATATTAAAAATCACACCCGTGTGAAGTGAGGGGCACTAATATATTAAAGTCTAACTCATGTTGATTAGGTGATGTAATGGTGATGTAAAACACCATTAACAATAAAGAGACATTATGACGTAAATGTTCCCTTCATTGTCAATGCGTTTACAAAACAAACATTGAACTAAAGACAAACATTAATCCTGTATATAGGAGGGGCTAGCGCCCCTCAAAAATAGTGAATTAAATAATTAGTGGATCATGGTAAATTTGGTAAATTCAGGGGTTGAATGTTGGGGTGCCATCAACGACCTATATAAGGCCAAACATGACTACATTTCATTACACTTAAAGGTGTAATGCAACGGAAATGGTGGACATTTTATTTTGAAGTTTCAAACGGTTTCAAGTTGAAACACCGGTCTGAAGTTTCTGAACCAATCAGAGAGTCGCATCCCTTCAGGCGATGGGGCGGTAGCTAGGGTCTGTAGCTATGCTATACCAGCGCATGCTGTGTGTTTGTTTACAATTCAGATAGACGGCCAGCTGTACCAGTTTACTGTTATGTGGCTTTATTTCTACCCTATAATGTTTTCAGATACATATTTTAGCGTGATGATTAAGTTGAAGCCGAGTAATACACTCTCTGGATGATATCTTGAATGGGAATAAAAACGGAGGATTTCTGTAATCAGTAGCAGCTGTGTTTGCCTGTTTGGACGGATGGGGAATTAAACGGGTGAGCTTAATTTTTATTGGCTTTTATCGATGTGGGCCTCGACACGTCATCACGCAGCACGTTTTCGTTTTCAGGAAGTAATAAAAAATATATTTTTATGGACACACAAAAATGTGAATTTTCCTATTTTTTTGACATCCATTGTTAGGTATGCCCATATGATGACCACGGAGATGGTCTTAAAGTGTGATAAACGTATTTTTCACCTTTAAAGGGGGCAGGGGCGAACCATGAACACGCCCTAGTTTGACACGTCAGATGCTACTTATAAAGCTTAATGACATTTTGAATGTTTTGCCTTATACAGGTTGTGTTAATGATACCCCAACTTTCAACCCCCGGATTTACCATGATCCACCAATTAATTCATTCACACATTTTATTATGTTATTTGGATGACCTTAAGGATCATAAAAAAAACCTTGAACGATTTACTATTGCAATTTATTTTGGGTCAAACCTTAGATTGACTGACCTGTAGGTGGCGCTGTTTAACCTTAGATTGACTGGCCTAATACGAACACACTCCACGGTCCATACCAGAGCCATACACACACACAGTTGAGTCACTGTCCATGTGTTATACCAGAGCCATACACACACACACAGTTGAGTCACTGTCCATGTGTTATACCAGAGCCATACACACACACAGTTGTGTCGACCCCCCGGGGGACCTGAGTTGTCTTTGTGTTCCTGCCAAACCTCTTCGCCAAAAATAAAATATATATATATATATCCGATCGTCAACTCACAACCAATGCCTCACATTGTGACGCACTGTGAGCTTGTAGATCTGTTACTTTACTGTGGCTAATGTTCCTTCCAGAATGACAGATGCTGCTGAGATCTAATGATTTAGTGTCGGGATCCGCCTGGTCAGTTTGTGAAGTTAGCTTAGTGTTGGTCAGTCTGTGAAGTTAGCTTAGTGTT